>NC_069502.1:54462481-54532481 GCF_027579735.1 Bombina bombina | reverse complement strand
TTTTGTAATTATTTTAACTAGGTAGCTATTAAATAATTATTAACTATTTAATAGCTATTGTACCTAGTTAAAATAAATACAAAGTTGACTGTAAAATAAATATAAATCCTAAAATAGCTACAATGTAACTATTAGGGTTTATTTTATAGGTAAGTATTTTGTTTTAAATAGGATTAATTTATTTAATTGTAGTAATTTTATTTAGATTTATTTAAATTATATTTAACTTAGGGGGGTGTTAGGGTTAGGGTTAGACTTAGGTTTAGGGTTTAATAACTTTATTATAGTAGCAGCGACATTGGGGGCGGGAGATTAGGGGTTAATAATTGTAGGTAGGTGGCGGCGACGTTGGGGGGGCAGATTAGGGGTTATTAAAATTTACTATAGTGTTTGCGAGGCAGGAGTGCGGCGGTTTAGGGGTTAATACATTTATTATAGTGGCAGCGATGTCTGGTTGGCAGATTAGGGGTTAATTAGTGTAGGTAGGTGGCGGTGACATTGGGGGTGGCAGATTAGGGTTAATAAATATAATGTAGGTGTCAGCGATGTTAGGGGCAGCAGATTAGGGGTTCATAGGTATAATGTAGATGGCGGCGATGTCCGGTCGGCAGATTAGGGGTTAAAAATATTTATTTTAGTGTTTGCGATGTGGGGGGGCCTCGGTTTAGGGGTTAATAGGTAGTTTATGGGTGTTAGTGTACTTTGTAGCACTTTAGTTAAGAGCTTTATGTTCCGGCGTTAGCCCATAAAACTCTTAACTACTGACTTTTAAATGCGGTAGAAGTCTTTGAGGTAGAGGATGTACCGCTAACTTCTTCCAAGACTCGTAATACCAGCGTTAGCCAAATCCCATTAAAAAGATAGGATATGCAATTGACGTAAGGGGAATTGCGGTAGCCTCGAGTCGCGTAAGAAAAGTGAGCGGTACACCTGTACCTGCCAAACTTGTAATACCAGCAGGTATTAAAAAGCAGCGTTAGGACCCCTTAACGCTGCTTTTTAAAGCTAATGCAGAACTCGTAATCTAGCCATAAGTGTTTTCTTTCTAATGGCAGTGAAAAGTCCACAAATTCATTTATTAATTGTGGGAAATACAACACGTGGCCACCAGAAGGAGGCAAAGACAACCCAAACAAAGCTTTAAAAATTCCCTCCCACTTCCCCTACCCTCTCAGTAATTATTTCCCTTGTCTAGAAGTAAGTAGGCAGAGAGGTGCTCTGTTGCATTTTCTGGATTTTAATGCTTTAAATGGGATTTAGAGAGCAGGGGAGTTGTTAGTAGCCATGTAATTCTCTTAGTAGAGTTTTGATGAATGTTAGCTCTGGATGTCATGGGAAAGTTTCCCATGCCTCCTTCCAGTTACTGATGTTATACTCCCTCTCAGACAACCAGTGTTAGTTACACTCTATCTATCTATTGGGTACTTATAGAGCGCAAACTAATCACCCGTGAGGGTCTCAAGGTGCTAAGGGAAAGGGGATAGGAGAAGGGGAAGGGATGGGCATTCAGTCGAAGTGCCAGGTTTTGAGGTCCTTTCTGAACTTTGTAAGGGAGGTGGATTGTCTGAGTTGCAGCGGGAGGGTGTTCCATGTCTTTTCTGCTATGTGAGAGAAGATTCTTACACTCACTGTGGATTTGCTGATACAGGGGATGATTGCAAGTGCATGGTTGGCCGATCTGAGTTGTCCAGTTGGGGGTGTAGAAATTTACGCGGTGGTTGAGGTATTCAGGTCCGATGTTGTGTAAGGCCTTGAACGCATGGGTAAGGAACTTGAAGGTGATTATCTTGTTGATGGGGAGCCAGTGAAGGTTCCTTAGGTGTTCAGTGATGTGGCATTGGAGAGGGATGTCAATGATAAGTCTGGCTGAGGCGTTCTGGATACGTTGGAGTCTCTTTGGGAATTTGACGGTGGAGCCGGCGTAGAGTGTGTTGCTGTAGTCTAACCGGCTGCTGACAAAGGTGTGGGTGACTATTTTCTTGGTTTTGGTAGGGATCCACTTGAAGATTTTTCATAGCAGGTGGAGAATGTGGAAGCATGTTGATGTGATGGCATTGATTAGTCAGTCCATGGAGAGTGAGGAGTCCAGGATGAAGCCTAGATTTCGTGCATGGTCGGTTGGGGTTGGAGGGTGACCGAGGGCTGTGGGCCACCAGGAGTCGTCCCATGCAGATTTATTTGGTCCGAGGAGGAGGACATTGGTTTTGTCTGTGTTCAATTTGAGCTTGTTGTCCTTCATCCAGGCGGCGACTGCTGTCAGGCCTTCGTGTACATTCTTTTTTTCAGTGGTGGGATCTCGGGTGAGTGAGATGATTAACTGGGTGTCGTCGGCGTAGGAGATGATGTTGAGGTCATGGCATCAGATGATGGCGGCGTGAGGGGCCATGTAGATGTTGAAGAGGGTGGGGCTCAGCGAAGAGCCTTGTGGTACACTGCAGTTGACTGGTGTGGGTTTGGAGGAGAAAGGCGGGAGTCTGACTTTCTGGGTCCTGCCCCTGAGGAAGGAGGTGATACATTCCAGGGCTTTGCTGCGGATGCTGGCGTCATGTAGGTGGGTGTGGAGGGTGTTGTGGTTGACAGTGTTGAAAGCTGCTGAGAGGTCTAGGAGGAGGAGGGCGGTGGTTTCTCCTTGGTCGAGCATGGCACGGATGTCATCTGTGGTGGCGAGGAGGGCGGTCTCGGTGCTGTGGTTGCTTCTGAAACCGGATTGGGAGTGGTCCAGGGTGTGGTTAGCCTCAATGTGGTCAATAAGTTGCAAGTTGATGGACTTCTCTATGACTTTGGCCGGGAAGGGGAGTAGAAAGATGGGGCGGTAGTTATTCGGGTCCGTGGAGTCTGCCGAGGGTTTCTTCAGAAGGGGTTTCAGTTCTGTGTGCTTCCAGATATACGGGAAGGTGCCAGTTTTGATGGAGCAGTTGATGGTGTGGTGGAGTTCAGAGGCGATGGTGTTGCTTGCTTTGTTGAATATGTGATGGGGATGGATTTCATGATTCTGAGTCTTCTGTGGTGGGGCTCCAGATAGTCCGTGTGTGGTGAGGGCGAGAGAATTTGGGAGGGGTGTCATTGGGAGTAGGGGAGTAGGTGGTGGAGGTTAAGTTATGAGGCGTGAAACTGTCATAGATTTCGAGGATCTTGCGAAGAAAGTGTGCAGCGAGGGTATTGCAGAGGTCCTGGGAGGGTGGAATGTTAGTGGTGTCGCTGTTGGGTTTAGAGAATTCCTTGATGACTGAGAACAACTCCTTGCTGTTTTGTGCATTAGAGTAGATTCTGTCTTGGATGGCTGTTTTTTTTGGCATTTTTTATGAGGTGGTGGTGGGTGGTGATTGCTTCCTTAAAGGCACCTTTATCCACAATGGTCTTGCTGGATTTCCAGGTTCTTTCCAGTCATATGCAGTGGCGTTTGGAGTCCTGGAGGACTGGGGTGAACCAGCTGGCTTTGTTGGTGGTTTGGTGTCCAGATGGTTTTTTGAGGGGGGCGAGGGTGTTGGAGCAGTCTGTAATCCAGCGGTGGAGGTTGCGGGTGCAGGAGTTGGCATCTGTGGAGGTAGGTTGGGAGGATTTGTTTAGGGTGCGGTGTAGTTGGTCTTGGGTGATGTTGTTCCAGTTTCTGCGGGGCGGGTGGTACTGTCAGAGGTGGGTGGGGGTTTGTTGAATGAGAAGTGTATGCAATGGTGGTCAGTCCAGAGGAGTTTGGTGATGTGATTAAATGAGATGTGGTTGCCTGAGGAGATCAGGTCGAGGGTGTGGCCGGCTGTGTGGGTTGTGTAGTTTGTTTCAGTCTGATATTTCCAAGGTTTTCCAGGAGGGTGGAGGTGTTGTGATCATTGGAGTTGTCAAGATGGAAGTTAAGGTCACTGAGGAGGATGTAGTCAGTTGAGGTGAAGGCATGGGGTGCAATGTGGTCAGTGATGGAGTCGCAGAAGGCGGGATGAGGTCCGGGAGGTCTGTAGATGAGGGTGCCGCAGAGGGTGGTGTTGGGGTTGACCTGGATCTTGAAGTGTAGGTGTTCTAGGCCTGGTGAGTGGTCATCAGAGCTGGTTGTGACTTGGATGGTGTGTTTGTGGATGATGGCGATGCCTCCCCCAGGTCGGTTGCTGTGGTCTTTGTGGCAGATCTTGTAGCCGTCGGGTATTGCAGTGGTAATGTCTGGTGCTGATGCGGGGTTTAGCCAGGTCTCGGTGAGGAAAGCGACGTCAGGGGAGGTGAAATCTAGCAGGCTCCAGATTTCGAGGGAGTGCTTGTAGATGGAGCAGGTGTTGAGGAGGATGCAGTTGAGATAATTTCAGCTGTTTTTGGGTGGGGTAGGTTGTGATCCAGAGGGAGGGGAAGTGGCAGGTGAAAGGTCTGAAGGTGTTGGTCGGAGATGCGTGGTGGCAGGAGGAAGATCTACCAGTGTTGAGCACGTGGAGGGTGCTGGTGTTGTAGTGGCGCAGTTTCTGGAGCCAAGGTTTGTGGCATTGGGTTCGGTCGTGGCACGGACGGGCGCTGACGGCTTACCTTTGTTGCGCGGTTGTGCAGTGAGCACCTTTAAATACAGCAGGAAGGTGGGTGGGCTGGTTAGCTGGAGCAGGTGTAGGTGCTAAAACAAAACAGAGAGGGAGAAGGGAGAGAGGACTTACCTCTTTGTGTCCTATATTACGATGCAGTCCTCAAATTTAAATAAACCAGTAATTAGTAAAGAAAAGACTCAAAGGTTATCCAATACTATCCTTTGAAAGAGAGGAAAAAAACAGCACTCATAACTGAACAAGAAATTTATATGTATTCTGCCCTCTGACAATAAGAGCAAGTAACAATGAGCATATAAACACTTAACATATCAACCTGTTAAAACGTAAAGGACTAAACGGTACTGCTGTCACTATAAAACTTTACATTGACTATACATTGCAAATACAAATGTGGCTATAGAACGTTACAGTGTATACAGTTTCCAAATAACACATCCACTAAGTAGCACATAGGAGACCATTACCAAAGCATATCCGAAACAAAAACAGTCCAGAACGTAAGTCCCAGAGAGATTTTGACTGCAATTACTGACATACCAAGGAGCGTTCTGCTTGGAGTTGTTTGCAAACAGAAGATCTCACAGTGTATCCTAACCCCGTGACTCGTGACTCAAAGGGATGTCCTACCTCCAGGTAATATACTTCAAGCACAGTGTGTTATGGAAAGCTTGCCATTTTTTTAAACCACCATCAATTCACAAAAAGACACAATAAAGACCGCAAGTATAAGCGTCAGAGTTGTCATCAGACATTGGGGAACATCAATTCATGAGCTGGTTGCTTCATCTGTGCTGTGTATCCCAAGGAAATTATTCAACAACATCGGTTTTCACTGAAACCACTTTTGAAGAACGTTGAACACAAACACCATAGGGTTGGTCGGTTTCTACACAAAACTTATCTTTTCTAGAGCCGCATATATTATAGTCATTGTGTGCATCTAGGGGCCATACATCGGCACCTGGGATATTTTGTGGCTAATACAAAAGGTGTATTCAAAAAAGCAGCAGTAATTCACCTGTGGATAGTTAGGCGGTAGACGGTCCTTTACAATAGTAAGACACTATCCAGTGTCTGTCTTATGATTATAAAAGTGCACATCATGCCAACACACGTTTCACCCCACCAACATCTTGTGCATATCGGGGCCTCATCAAGGCATAACCTCAAGCCAATAGGCTCCACCTTTTATAGCACCTGGATGAGAATACAGGTTTATTAGACACTTGCTAAAAAAGGTGGACAATTCCACCTTTAGTATATTTTATACATTGATCAGCATGTAATACCAAAATCTTTTTTTACAATATGTTAGCAGGAGAATGGCAAAATCACCCTAAATTTTTATGTGACCTATGCTTTATTCCTATAAATAAATAAAAAGTACCTCTAATTCAATTCTTAAACTTAGACAGTACTTATTTACATATTTAAGCCATCTTTTTATGCATGGGAGACAAACAAAATGTTTTCATTGTTATAAAAAGGATGCAAATTCAAACATCATTTAAACCCTTTGGAATTCTAGTACCAAGCCTAAAAATCCATCTTACTTCTTTCTGTAATAAAACTCTGTTATTGTCACCACCTCTGCCTGAAGTGATGCCTTTAACAATCGCTATGAATTTTAAGGATCGTGTCTCACTATTGTGAAAATGAGCAAAATGTCTTCCAACGTTAGTATCTCTTACATTTAGGATATCATACCTGTGTTCCTGAATATGGTAATTTATGACTCTCTTAGTTTTACCAACGTAAAAGGTCGGACAGGAACAACGTAGCAGGTAGATGACCCCTTCTGACTGACAGTTAAAGAAGAACCTTATGTCATATAGTTTTGACCCATCAACTGAAAAACTTTTTGTACTATCCATAAAAGGGCAGTACACACAGTGGTCACAAGGGAAACTACCTTTGATTCCCTTGTTTTTTCTTAGCCAGTCCGCTTCAGACAGTCCTTTAATAAATTGGCTTTTTACTAATTTAACCTTTAAATTTTGAGCTTTTCTAGCAACCATTGGGGCCTATTACTTACGGCCTGTTTAATACGTTCATCCATGGTCTAAAAATGCCAATTTCAATTCAGAATCATGCATAAATCATTCCATTGGCTGCTAAAAGGTTGAAATAAACCTAATCACTCCTTTCTCTTTATCCCTTCTTTTATCATACAAAATTGTATCTCTGGGCATACCTCTTGCTCTATATAGTGCCCTTTTAATACATCTCTTTGAATATCCTCTTTTGAGGAATCTGCCATTTGAGCCGCATGGAATTCAAAAACAAATTTCTCCTCAACCTGAGAAACTGACCATAGGGAATCCCCTTAATCAAGTGTGTAGGATGATTACTTAGAGCATGTAGGATATTAATAGTTGCATTAGGTTTTCTAAAATTTTCTGTCACTATGTAATTTCCCTCTTATTAATCTTTAAATAAAGAAAAGACAGTTCCTTATCGTTCATTTCAAAAGTTAAGAAGATATTCTTATCATTTTTATTAAGAAAATAGACAAAATTACTAAATTCTTCAGATGTACCATCCCACAGTATGAGTACACCGTCCACATATCGGACCCATAGTTGGACATGTTCATCCATTATGTCACTATAGTTATCAAAAACATCGGACAACTCCATTGCCCCTAAATGGAGGCAGGCATAAGTTGGGGCACATACTGCCCCCATCGGAGTCCCCCTCACCTGGCGGTAAAATTTGCCGTCAAAGGAGAAGACATTAATTTCTAAGATAAATTTAAAAAGTGACAAGATGAAATTCGAATTTTCCTTGTATTCAGTACCTTTAGTCTCTAAAAATCCCTTAATTGCTCTTAAACCAGTATGGTTTGGGATCGAAGAGTATAAGCTTTCTACATCAAGTGATGCTAAAATAGTAGTATCCTTTACTGTTAGCCCATCTAGCTTCCTAAGTAGAACTGCTGTGACTTTTACATAAGACAGGAGAGTGTCTAGAAAGGGGCGTAAATTTTGATCAACATAGAAACCTATCTTTTTGGTTATGCTCCCAATCCCTGAAACGATATGTCTCCCAGGGGGACATTTCATATTCTTATGGAGCTTTGGGAAACACATAGAAAACCGGCATTATAGGGTGTTTAGGAAACAGAAATTGTAGCTCTTTTGCAGTAATAATGCCCATTCAGTAATCTAAACAGATAATTTTTAATCTGGTTTAGAGGGCAGGAGTCTAATTTCTCATATTGATTTCTGTTATTCAGTTGTCTTTAAACATCAATGAGATAGAGGCTCTCATCCATCAAAACCAGATTTCCACCTTTATCATCTGCCTTGATAACCAAATTGTTAGCATTGCTTAGCTCAAAAAGAGCCTTTCTTTTACAAGATATGACGAGTCCACGGATTTCATCCTTACTTATGGGATATTGCCTCCTGGTCAGCAGGAGGAGGCAAAGAGCTCCACAGCAGAGCTGCATATATAGTTCCTCCCTTCCCTCCCACTCCAGTCATTCTCTTTGCCTGTGTTAGTGATAGGAAGAGGTAAAGTGAGGTGTTAGTTTAGATTCTTCAATCAAGAGTTTTTTTTTTTTTAAATGGTGCCAAAGTGTGCTATTTTATTACCGGGCAGCTTCTGGAAGATTCAATTTTGGGAACTTGTGGGATTTTAGTTTCACTACGCCTCCCTTATTGATGCTGCCTGGATGTGGACTTAGTGAATTTGCCTAAGACCTTTCATTCTTCACAGGACCTCAGGAGGAAGAGTGGACCTCTTGACACTGTGGGTATTTTCATGCTGTTCCTCAGCATGGAGGTAAGTGCAGTCTTTTTATTTCTGGGGCTTGGAAGCAGATACTCAGAACTGACTGTGCTCTATTATTGCGGTTTATGGGTCCTAAGTAAGGGTATCCCTGTGCATTTATGTGGATGTCATGAGCTACATTAATAAGGATGACAACACACACATTATTATTTTCTCCAGACAGTCTGGCATTCAATAATTTTAGCCAGGAGCGCTGGGGGGTTTTCTATAGTACTCAGATGTGAAAGTACTGTAGCGGGTATAACTCTGTTTATTTTTGTGAGGCTGACGCTGGGGAATGGACTGTTAGTCAGGTTTTAACAACTTAAGTGTTTCAGTACTTGGCGTTACAATGCCTTTATTTTTCCTGGGCTCTGTGCAATCGTTTCCGCCCAAGAAGGGCGGGACTTGAGTTTGCGTGTTTATCGTGCAGTTACTCTTCTGTTGAGTCCCGGTGAACAAGTGCTTGAAGCAGTGTATTCGTACAGCCCCTAAGTCCGCTTGTCACGATATTTTACAAGCGGTCTTAGGCACGCTGGTAGGAGAATAGCGGTGGTCACACGGAGGCAGGTAGGAGCCACAGCGGAGCTGAGGCAGGGTGACTGTGAGTAACGGTGTGCTTCCTAAAAAGGGCCCCATGTGAGTTGTGCGAGGTATACATTGACCGCACCTAACTGCTAAATTTTTAATTGCTTTATTTCATTTTGGGTTTAATAAAAAGCGTTGGAAAATTTAAAGACACAGTACACTATATTTGCTGCATTTTCCGTTCTGATTGTTAATCAGAGATTGACTACGTTTGTACTTTGCATCTGCTACGATGGAGGACATTGAGCAAAGTACATGTCCCATGTGTTTAGATGCCATTGTGGAACCCCCTGTTACACTTTGTGACACTTGTGTTGAGAGAGCCTTACAATGAAAAGAGAAAATATTTTTTAATAAAGATATGTCTAAAGAATGTGTTCAGACTGATGAGATTCAGGGTATGCTGCAACCGTCTCCCCAAGCGTCACAGCCTTTAATGCCCGCTCAAGCGACGCCATGTTCTTCATCGGCGTCTGCTTCTTTTACTTTGCAGGATATGGCTGAAGTTATGTCATCTACTCTCACAGAAGTGTTATCTATGTTGCCAGTGTTACAAGGCATACGGTTCCTGCGACTTCTGATGCTTTGATGGCTATCTCCGATGTACCCTCTCAGGGATCTGAATTGCGGGGTAGGGAGACCCTTTCTGAGGGGGAACTGTCTGACTCAGCCAGTGCATTACCTCAGACAGATTCATGTCATGTCCTTCAGATTTAAGCTTGAACACCTCTGCCTGTTGCTGCGGGAGGTTTTGATGACTCTGGATGACTGTGACTCTATTGTGGTATCTCCAGAGAAATTGTGTAAGATGGACAAATACTTAGAAGTTACTTCTTACTCTGATGTCTTTCCGGTTCCTAAGAAAATTTCAGAAATTGTTACTCGGGAATGGGAAAGACCGGGTATCCCGTTCTCCCCTTCCCCTATTTTTAAGAAGATGTATCCTATAGCTGACACTGTTCGGGACTCTTGTCAGACGATCCCTAAGGTGGAGGGAGCTATTTCTACCCTAGCTAAGTGTACGACTATCCCTATTGAGGACAGTTGTGCTTTCAAAGACCCTATGGATAAAAAGTTGGAGGGTCTTCTAAAAAAGCTATTTGTTCATCAAGGATTTCTATTACAACCGACGGCCTGCATTGTACCAGTCACAACTGCGGCTGCCTTTTGGTTTGAAGCCTTAGAAGAGTCTCTTAAGACTGAGACTTCCTTAGAGGAGATAATGGATAGAATTAAGGCCCTTAAGCTGGCTAATTCTTTTGCGATGGATGGCGCCTTTCAGATCGCCAAATTGGCGGCTAAAAATGCAGGATTTTTCATTTTAGCGCGCAGAGCCTTATGGTTGAAATCTTGGTCTGCGGATGTGTCCTCTAAATCCAAACTTTTGGCTATTCCTTTCAAGGGAAAGACCCTATTCGGGCCTGACTTGAAAGAAATAATTTCTGACATTACGGGAGGTAAGGGTCACCTCCTCCCTCAGGATAAGACATCTAAGCAAAGGGGACGACAAAGTAACTTTCGCTCCTTTCATAAATTCAATGGAGTCCCCACTTCCTCTTCCGCTAAACAGGAAGGGAATTATCCTCAAGCCAAGCCCACCTGGGGACCCAACCAGGCTTGGAACAAGGGCAAACAACCCAAGAAGCCTGCTGCTGTTCCCAAGACAACATGAAGGGGTGGCCCCCAATCCAGGACCGGATCTACTAGGGGACAGACTTTCTCTCTTTATCCAAGCTTGGATGAGAGATGTTCAAGATCCTTGGACACTAGAAATCGTGTCTCAAGGGTATCAGTTGGAGTTCAAAAATTCCTTCCCAATGGGAAGGTTTCTTCTTTCACGATTGTCTGTAGACCAGACAAAAAGAGAGGCGTCCTTACGTTGTGTAAAAGACCTCTCCACTATGGGAGTATTTTGTCCCATTCCAAAACAGGGGCAGGGGTTTTACTCAAACCTTTTCGTGGTTCCCAAAAAAGAGGGAACATTCAGACCCATTTTAGATCTCAAGAGTCTAAGGCCTAGATATAGAGTTGGGCGGTAGCCGTGAAAACCAGCGTTAGAGGCTCCTAACGCTGGTTTTGGGCTACCGCTGGTATTTGGAGTCAGTCAGGAAAGGGTCTAACGTTCACTTTCCAGCCGCAACTTTTCCATACTACAGATCCCCTTACGTCAATTGCGTATCCTATCTTTTCAATGGGATCTTTCTAACGCCGGTATTTAGAGTCGTGTCTGAAGCGAGCGTTAGAAATCTAACGACAAAACTCCAGCCGCAGAAAAAAGTCAGTAGTTAAGAGCTTTCTGGGCTAACGCCGGTTTATAAAGCTCTTAACTAATGTGCTCTAAAGTACACTAACACCCATAAACTACCTATGTACCCCTAAACCGAGGTCCCCCCACATCGCCGCCACTCGATTTAATTTTTTTAACCCCTAATCTGTCGACCGCCACCTACGTTATACTTATGTACCCCTAATCTGCTGCCCCTAACACCGCCGACCCCTATATTATATTTATTAACCCCTAATCTGCCCCCCACAACATCGCTGCCAGCTACCTACAATAATTAACCCCTAATCTGCCGACCGCAAAGCACCGCCACCTACATTATCCTTATGTACCCCTAATCTGCTGCCCCTAACACCACCGACCCCTATATTATATTTATTAACCCCTAATCTGCCCCCCTCAACGTTGCCTCCACCTGCCTACACTTATTAACCCCTAATCTGCCGAGCGGACCGCACCGCTACTATAATAAAGTTATTAACCCCTAATCCACCTCAATAACCCTATAATAAATAGTATTAACCCCTAATCTGCCCTCCCTAACATCGCCGACACCTAACTTCAATTATTAACCCCTAATCTGCCGACCGAATCTCGCCGCTACTGTAATAAATGGATTAACCCCTAAAGCTAAGTCTAACCCTAACACTGACACCCCCCTAAGTTAAATATAATTTAAATCTAACGAAATAAATTAACTCTTATTAAATAAATTATTCCTATTTAAAGCTAAATACTTACCTGTAAAATAAACCCTAATATAGCTACAATATAAATTATAATTATATTATAGCTATTTTAGGATTTATATTTATTTTACAGGTAACTTTGTATTTATTTTAACCAGGTACAATAGCTATTAAATAGTTAAGAACTATTTAATAGCTAAAATAGTTAAAATAATTACAAAATTACCTGTAAAATAAATCCTAACCTAAGTTACAATTAAACCTAACACTACACTATCAATAAATAAATTAAATAAACTACCTACAATTATCTACAATTAAACCTAACACTACACTATCAATAAATAAATTAAATACAATTCCTACAAATAAATACAATTAAATAAACTAACTAAAGTACAAAAAATAAAAAAGAACTAAGTTACAAAAAAATAAAAAAATATTTACAAACATTAGAAAAAAATTACAACAATTTTAAACTAATTACACCTACTCTAAGCCCCCTAATAAAATAACAAAGACCCCCAAAATAAAAAAATGCCCTACCCTATTCTAAATTACAAAAGTTCAAAGCTCTTTTACCTTACCAGCCCTTAAAAGGACCTTTTGTGGGGCATGCCCCAAAGAATTCAGCTCTTTTGCCTGTAAAAAAAACATACAATACCCCCCCCCAACATTACAACCCACCACCCACATACCCCTAATCTAACCCAAACCCCCCTTAAATAAACCTAACACTAAGCCCCTGAAGATCTTCCTACCTTGTCTTCACCATGCCAGGTATCACCGATCGTTCCAGGCTCCGAAATCTTCATCCAAGCCCAAGCGGGGGCTAGACATCCATCATCCGGCGGCTGAAGAGGTCCAGAAGAGGCTCCAAAGTCTTCATCCTATCCGGGAAGAAGAGGCGATCCGGACCGGCAACCATCTTGATCCAAGTGGCATCTTCTATCTTCATCCGATGACGACCGGCTCCATCTTGAAGACCTCCACCGCGGACCCATCTTCTTCTTCCGACAACTTCCCGATGAATGACGGTTCCTTTAAGGGACGCCATCTTGGATTCTATCAGCCAATCGGAATTAATGTAGGAAAATTCTGATTGGCTGATGGAATCAGCCAATCAGAATCAAGTTCAATCCGATTGGCTGATCCGATCAGCCAATCAGATTGAGCTCGCATTCTATTGGCTGTTCCGATCAGCCAATTTTACAGGTAATTTATTGATAGTGTAGTGTTAGGTTTAATTGTAACTTAGGTTAGGATTTATTTTACAGGTAATTTTGTAATTATTTTAACTATTTTAGCTATTAAATAGTTCTTAACTATTTAATAGCTATTGTATCTAGTTAAAATAAATACAAAGTTGACTGTAAAATAAATATTAATCCTAAAATAGCTATAATATAATTATAATTTATATTGTAGCTATATTAGGGTTTATTTTACAGGTAAGTATTTAGCTTTAAATAGGAATAATTTATTTAATAAGAGTTAATTTATTTCGTTAGAATAAAATTATATTTAATTTAGGGGGGTGTTAGTGTTAGGGTTAGACTTAGCTTTAGGGGTTAATCCATTTATTACAGTAGCGGCGAGATTCGGTCGGCAGATTAGGGGTTAATAATTGAAGTTAGGTGTCAGCGATGTTAGGGAGGGCAGATTAGGGGTTAATACTATTTATTATAGGGTTATTGAGGCGGGAGTGAGGCGGATTAGGGGTTAATAACTTTATTATAGTAGCGGTGCTGTCCGCTCGGCAGATTAGGGGTTAATAAGTGTAGGCAGGTAGAGGCGACGTTGTGGGGGGCAGATTAGGGGTTAATAAATATAATATAGGGGTCGGCGGTGTTAGGGGCAGCAGATTAGGGGTACACAGAGATAATGTAGGTAGCAGCGGTTTACGGAGCGGCAGATTAGGGGTTAAAAAAAATATGCAGGGGTCAGCGATAGCGGGGGCGACAGATTAGGGGTTAATAAGTGTAAGGTTAGGGATGTTTAGACTCGGGGTACATGTTAGAGTGTTAGGTGCAGACGTAGGAAGTGTTTCCCCATTGACAACAATGGGGCTGCGTTAAGAGCTGAACGCGGCTTTTTTGCAGGTGTTAGGTTTTTTTCAGCTCAAAATGCCCCATTGTTTTCTATGGGGATATCGTGTACGAGCACGTTTTTGAAGCTGGCCGCTTCCGTAAACACCGCTGGTATCGAGAGTTCCAGTGGCGTTAAATTATGCTCTACGCTCCCTTTTTGGAGCCTAACGCACTGAAAACCCAGCCATTCTGTGAACTCTAAATACCAGCGGTATTTAAAAGGTGCGGCCAGAAAAAAGCATGCGTAGCTAACGCACCCCTTTGGCCGCAAAACTCTAAATCTAGGCGTAAACAAGTTTCTCAGAGTTCCATCCTTCAAGATGGAGACTATTAGGACAATTCTTACATTGATCCAGGAGGGTCAATATATGACTACCGTGGACTTAAATGATGCATATCTTCATATTCCTATCCACATAGATCATCACCAGTTCCTAAGGTTTGCCTTCCTGGACAAACATTTTCAGTTTGTGGCTCTTCCTTTCGGGCTGGCCACGGCACCCAGGATCTTCACGAAGGTTCTAGGGTCTCTGATAGTGGTGCTCAGACCGCGGGGCATTGCAGTGGCACCTTATCTGGACGATATTCTGATCCAGGCGTCGTCTTGTCAACTAACAAAGTCTCATACCGACATGGTTCTGTCCTTTCTAAGGACTCACAGGTGGAAGGTGAATCTTGAAAAGAGTTCACTAATTCCACAGACAATGGTTCCTTTCCTGGGAACTCTAATAGATTCTATGTCCATGAAAATCTTCTTGACGGAAGTCAGAAAGTTAAAGATCCTGAATACATGCCGAGCCCTTCAGTCCAATCCTCGGCCATCAGTCGCTCAGTACATGGAGGTAATTGGATTGATGGTGGCGGCAATGGACATCATTCCGTTTGCTTGTTTTCATCTCAGACCTCTACAACTGAGCATGCTCAGATAGTGGAATGGAGATTATGCAAATTTGTCTCCTCAGATAGATCTGGATCAGGAGACAAGAGACTCTCTTCTTTGGTGGTTGTCGCTGGATCATCTGTCCCAAGGGACGTGCTTCTGCAGACCCTCCTGGGTGATAGTGACAATGGACGCCAGTCTACTAGGATGGGGTGCAGTCTGGAATTCCCTGAAGGCTCAGGGTGTATGGACTCGGTCGGAGTCTCTACTTCCAATCAATATTCTGGAATTGAGAGCAATATTCAATGCGCTTCAGGACTGGCCTCAGTTGGCTTCGGCCAAATTAATCCGATTTCAGTCAGACAACATCACGACTGTGGCTTACATCAATCATCAGAGAGGAACAAGGAGTTCCTTAGCGATGACAGAAGTATCAAAGATAATTCGGGGGGCAGAGGCTCACTCTTGTTATCTGTCAGCAATCTACATCCCGGAGGTCTTTGCCACCCTGATTCTCAGGTGGGGCAGACCAGAATTGGATCTGATGGCATCTCATCAGAATGCCAAGCTCCCAAGATACGGATCAAGGTCCAGGGATCCTCAGGCCAAACTGATAGATGCCTTGGCAGTGCCTTGGTTGTTCAACCTAGCTTATGTGTTCCCACCGTTTGCTCTCCTTCCCCGGGTGGTTACACGGATCAAACAGGAGACGGCTTCAGTGATTCTAATCGCTCCTGCGTGGCCTCGCAGGACTTGGTATGCCGATCTGGTGTGCTCTCTGCCACCGTGGAAGCTTCCATTGAGGCAGGACCTTCTCATTCAGTGACCCTTCAATCATCTGAATCGAATTTCTCTGCAGCTGACTGCTTGGAGATTGAACACTTGATTTTATCTAAGCGGGGGTTCTCTGATGCGGTCATTGATACCTTGATCCAGGCACGTAAGCCTGTTACTAGAAAGATTTACCATAAGATATGGCGTAAATATCTTTATTGGTGCAAATCCAAGGGCTACTCATAGAGTAGGGTTAGGATTCCCAGGATTTTATCTTTTCTCCAAGAAGGATTGGATAAAGGGTTGTCCGCAAGTTCTTTAAAAGGACAGATTTATGCTTTGTCTATTTTGCTACAAAAGCGTCTGGCGTATATTCCAGATGTTCAATCTTTTTGTCAGGCCCTGACTAGAATCAGACCTGTGTTTAGACCAATTGCTCCTCATTGGTGTTTGAATTTAGTTCTTAATGTTCTTCAAAGGGTTCCGTTTGAACCTATGCATTCCATAGATATTAAGCTATTATCTTGGAAAGTTTTATTTTTGGTTGCTATTTCTTCTGCTCGCAGAGTTTCTGAGCTTTCGGCATTACAATGTGATTCCCCTTATGTTATTTTCCATGCTGATAAGGTGGTGTTACGTACCAAACCTGGTTTTCTTCCTAAGGTTGTTTCTAACAAAAATATTAATCAGGAAATTGTTGTTCCTTCGTTGTGTCCTAACCCTTCTTCTAAGAAGGAGTGTCTGTTACATTATTTGGACGTAGTCCGTGCCTTGAAGTTCTACTTGCAGGCGACTAAGGATTTTCGTCAAACATCTTCATTATTTGTTGTTTTTGCTGCGAAACGTAGGGGTCAGAAGGCTACTTCTCTTTCTCTTTGGCTGAGGAGTATCATCTGTGTTACATATGAGACTGCTGGACAGCAGCCTCCAGAACGAATTACGGCTCATTCTACTAGGGCTGTGGCTTCCTCATGGACATTTAAAAACGATGCTTCTGTTGAACAGATTTGCAAGGCTGCAACTTGGTCGTCTCTTCACACTTTTTCCAAATTTTACAAATTTGATACTTTTGCCTCGTCTGAGGCTGTTTTTGGGAGAAAGGTTCTTCAAGCAGTGGTGCCTTCCATTTAGGTTCCTGTCTTGTCCCTCCCTTTCATCCGTGTCCTATAGCTTTGGTATTGTATCCCATAAGTAAGGATGTAAGGATGAAATCTGTGGACTCGTCATATCTTACAAAAGAAAAGGAAATTTATGCTTTTACCTGATAAATTTATTTATTTTACGATATGACGAGTTCACTGCCCTCCCTGTCGTTTTTTTCTAAAGACAGGTTTTATTTTTATTAAACTTTAGTCACCTCTGCTCCTTAGCTTTTCCTTTTTCTTCCTAACTTCGGTTGAATGACTGGAGTGGGAGGGAATGGAGGAGCTATATATGCAGCTCTGCTGTGGAGCTCTTTGCCTCCTCCTGCTGACCAGGAGGCGATATCCCATAAGTAAGGATGAAATCTGTGGACTCGTCATATCGTAAAAGAAATAAATTTATCAGGTAAGCATAAATTTCCTTTTCTCTCATCCTGCCCTAAATTGTCTTCACCAACAATTCTCTCTTTCAAAGATTTGATTTCTTTCTCTAATCATTTGACAAAGTAATAAACTGAGGGATAAAGGGACAAATAGGGCATAAATTGAGATTTAGGTTTAAAGCTCAATTTATTGGTCGCAGATGAGTCCCTCCCCTCCTTATTTTCATCCAGGAGAGACTCAAGTGCAAGCATGCGGTCTCTTCATCTATGCCACCTAGCTGTTCTTTTGGTTGCATAATTTGAGATAACACCACCTTTCTAGTAAATAAGTGTAACTCTTCTTTTGCCTCAAATCTGCTAAACCTTGATTTGGGACAAAAAGATAATCCCTTCTTTTACAGATTAATATGAGCCAGATTCAGCTGAAATGCGGACAGATTTACAATTTGCAATTCATCACAGGTCGGAGTAGTCAGTAACCCCTCGATTCCCTCTCCTCGGTCTCCCTCGATTCTGATTGTACTGGTTCCCTCTCATTTGTCTCACCAGATAACGTCTCTCCCTTGAAGGAAGACCTGAAAAGTTTGTTCCTTTTACCCCTTCTCCGTCTCCTCCTCCTTTTGTACCCATCCCAGAGCAGTTTTTTTGGGACATATCTATTTCTGAGTCTGATACATCTGTCCCTGAGTCATATGACCCTTTCTGTGATTTATACACATATACCTTCTTATTCTTATAATCATCCTGATCCCTTCTTAACTTGCAACATTTTCTAGTTTTAATTTCATTCTTGATTTTTGCTATATTATTACTTATCATTGAGTTTTGCAAAGTTTTTATCATCCTCAAATTTATTCACTTTCTCTAATGCCAAATCCCCTTCTGTTTTTACTTTATCAAGGTGTTTATTGTTACGTTTGATGATCATGTCCATTAAGTCTAATAAGCATGATGATAGTTTTTCATTCCATACCTCAATAAATGAGTACCCTTCCTCATCCTCTCTTGTGTTTGCTCCTGGATCTAGTAACAGTCTTAGAACCCTTGGGACTATTTTCTTGTCAATATAATTAAAAAGGCTGGAATTTCTGCTTTGATTTTTAATTGTCTATTCAGGTAATATCTAAAATTTCCTAAATACACTAAAACATTTTCATCATCACTACTTTGTTCCCCGTCATTACTATGTGCAAGGGAATCTTTCAATTCTGCCTCCCATAGGTCATCTACTAAGGTGAATGCCCTCTCCAAAGTGGATTTATGCTCATCAGCTACAAAAATTACCAGAGGGCAATAGTAATCCCAATTCAAAAAACATTTAGTTTAAGAATCTATTGTAGCCACCTACCATCTCTAGAAAAAGGGAAAATAGAGAAACCTCCAATACATCTTTATTCAGATGCAAATATAAAACAAGAGACGGAGAGAGGTGTAAATATTGCTAAAAAGTTCCAATTTATATCACGGTGCAGTCCTCAAATTCAAATAAACCAGTAATTAGTAAAAAAAAAAGATTTAAAGGGTATCCAATACTATCCTTTCAAAGAGAGGGAAAAAAAGCACTCGTAACTGAACAAGAAATTTATATTTATCCTGCCCTCTGACAATAAGAGCAAGCACCAATGAGCATACAAACAATTAACATATCAACCTGTTAAAATGTAAAGGACTAAACGGTACCGCTGTCACAATAAAGCTTTGCATCGACTATACATTGCAAATACAAATGTGGTTATATAACGTTACAGTGTATACAGCTTACAAATAACACATCTACTATGTAGCACATACTTTACTAATTACTAGTTTATATACCTCACTGACGAGGCCCAATGAAGGCCGAAACGATCGTCTGGGGTTGCTGTGTTCCTTGTTCAGAGAGGAATTGCCTGGTATTTTGGCGCTGGACTGACCGTAATAGGCGGGATCAGACTGATATACTACAGGAAATTACTGGGCTAAAAAGTTGCACCCAGGTGGTAAATCGCCATAGAACAGGTTAACAATGTTATTGAGCCAGTTGTTCATTCCTGTGAGTGCACTTCTCTCTGTATGTATTTAGTCTCCCTATGGGAAAAAGGGGCAACCAGACGTGGACTCCTTGCTCAGTGTGCTTAGAAGAAAATAGCTACACCTCACTGACGAGGCTCAATGAAGGCCGAAACGATCGTCTGGGGTTGCTGTGTTCCTTGTTCAGAGAGGAATTGCCTGGTATTTCGGCGCTGGACTGACCATAATAGGCGGGATCAGACTGATATACTACAGGAAAGTTCTACTCTGTGAAAAGCATTACTGAGCTAAAAAGTTGCACCCAGGTGGTAAATCGCCATAGAACAGGCTAACAATGTTATTGAGCCAGTTGTTCATTCCTGTGAGTGCACTTCTCTCTGTATGTATTTAGTCTCCCTATGGGAAAAAGGGGCAACCAGACGTGGACTCCTTGCTCAGTGTGCTTAGAGGAATATAGCTACACCTCACTGACAAGGCCCAATGAAGGTCGAAACGATCGTCTGGGGTTGCTGTGTTCCTTGTTCAGAGAGGAATTGCCTGGTATTTCGGTGCTGGACTGACCGTAATAGGCGGGATCAGACTGATATACTACAGGAAAGTTCTACTCTGTGAAAAGCATTACTGGGCTAAAAAGTTGCACCCAGGTGGTAAATCGCCATAGAACAGGCTAACAATGTTATTGAGCCAGTTGTTCGTTCCTGTGAGTGCACTTCTCTCTGTATGTATTTAGTCTCCCTATGGGAAAAAGGGGCAACCAGACGTGGACTCCTTGCTCAGTGTGCTTAGAGGAATATAGCTACACCTCACTGACGAGGCCCAATGAAGGCCGAAACGATCATCTGGGGTTGCTGTGTTCCTTGTTCAGAGAGGAATTGCCTGGTATTTCGGTGCTGGACTGACCGTAATAGGCGGGATCAGACTGATATACTACAGGAAAGTTCTACTCTGTGAAAAGCATTACTGGGCTAAAAAGTTGCACCCAGGTGGTAAATCGCCATAGAACAGGCTAACAATGTTATTGAGCCAGTTGTTCGTTCCTGTGAGTGCACTTCTCTCTGTATGTATTTAGTCTCCCTATGGGAAAAAGGGGCAACCAGATGTGGACTCCTTGCTCAGTGTGCTTAGAGGAATATAGCTACACCTCACTGACGAGGCTAGGTTACAATTACACCTAAGTTACAATTACACCTAACACTACACTATCATTAAATTAATTAAATAAATGAATCCTATTTAAAACAAAATACTTACCTGTAAAATAAACCCTAAGATAGCTACAATATAACTAATAGTTACATTGTAGCTATTTTAGGATTTATGTTTATTTTACAGGCAACTTTGTATTTATTTTAACTAGGTACAATAGCTATTAAATAGTTAATTACTATTTAATAGCTACCTAGCTAAAATAAATACAAATTTACCTGTAAAATAAATCCTAACCTAAGTTACAATTACACCTAACACTACACTATCATTAAATTAATTAAATAAACGAATCCTATTTAAAACAAAGTACTTACCTGTAAAATAAACCCTAATATAGCTGCAATATAACTAATAGTTACATTGTAGCTATTTTAGCATTTATATTTATTTTACAGGCAACTTTGTATTTATTTTAACTAGGTACAATAGCTATTAAATAGTTATTGACTATTTAATAGCTACCTAGTTAAAATAATTACAAAATTACCTGTAAAATAAATCCTAACCTAAGTTACAATTAAACCTAACACTACACTATCATTAAATAAATTAACTACAAGTACCTACAATTATCTACAATTAAATAAACTAAACTAAAGTACAAAAAAACCAGACTAAATTACAAAAACAAACAAACACTAAATTACAAAAAATAAAAAAATATTACAAGAATTTTAAACTAATTACACCTAATCTAAGCCCCCTAATAAAATAACAAAGCCCCCCAAAATAAAAAAAAATGCCCTACCCTATACTAAATTACAAAAGTTAACAGCTCTATTACCTTACCAGCCCTAAAAGGGCCTTTTGCGGGCATGCCCCAAAGAAAACAGCTCTTTTGCCTGTAAAAAAAAACACAATACCCCCCCCACATTACAACCCACCACCCACATACCCCTACTCTAACCCAAACCCCCTTAAATAAACCTAACACTACCCCCCTGAAGATCTCCCTACCTTGAGTCGTGTTCACCCAGTCGGGCCGAAGTCTTCATCCGATGGGGCAGAAGAGGACATCCAGACCGGCAATTTTAAACTAAATACAGCTAATCTAAGCCCCCTAATAAAATAACAAAGCCCCCCAAAATAAAAAAAATGCCCTACCCTATACTAAATTACAAAAGTTAACAGCTCTATTACCTTACCAGCCCTTAAAAGGGCCTTTTGTGGGGCATGCCCCAAAGAAAACAGCTCTTTTGCCTGTAAAAAAAAAACACCACCCCCCAACATTACAACCCACCACCCACATACCCCTACTCTAACCCAAACCCCCCTTAAATAAACCTAACACTACCCCCCTGAAGATCTCCCTACCTTGAGTCGTGTTCACCCAGCCGGGCCGAAGTCTTCATCCGATGGGGCAGAAGAGGACATCCAGACCGGCAGAAGTCTTCATCCAAGCGGGGCAAGAAGAGGTCTTCCATCCATCAGAAAAGTACCAAAATACAAACAAACACTAAATTACCAAAAATAATAAAATATTACAAGAATTTTAAACTAATTACACCTAATCTAAGCCCCCTACTAGCTATTAATATAGCTACAATATAACTAATAGTTACATTGTAGCTATTTTAGGATTTATATTTATTCTACAGGCAACTACCTAGCTAAAATAAATACAAATTACCTGTAAAATAAATCCTAACCTAAGTTACAATTACACCTAACACTACACTATCATTAAATTAATTAAATAAATGAATCCTATTTAAAACTAAATACTTACCTGTAAAATAAACCCTAATATAGCTGCAATATAACTAATAGTTACATTGTAGCTATTTTAGGATTTATATTTATTTTACAGGCAACTTTGTATTTATTTTAACTAGGTAAAATAGCTATTAAATAGATATTGACTATTTAATAGCTACCTAGTTAAAATAATTACAAAATTACCTGTAAAATAAATCCTAACCTAAGTTACAATTAAACCTAACACTACACTATCATTAAATAAATTAACTACAAGTACCTACAATTAAATAAGCTAAACTAAAGTACAAAAAAACAAACACTAAATTACAAAAAATAAAAAATATTACAAGAATTTTAAAATAATTACACCTAATCTAAGTCCCCTAATAAAATAACAAAGCCCCCCAAAATAAAAAAATGCCCTACCCTATACTAAATTACAAAAGTTAACAGCTCTATTACCTTACCAGCCCTTAAAAGGGCCTTTTGCGGGGCATGCCCCAAAGAAAACAGCTCTTTTGCCTGTAAAAAAAAACACAATACCCCCCCACACATTACAACCCACCACCCACATACCCCTACTCTAACCCAAACCCCCCTTAAATAAACCTAATACTACCCCCCTGAAGATCTCCCTACCTTGAGTTGTGTTCACCCAGCCGGGCCGAAGTCTTCATCCGATGGGGCAGAAGAGGACATCCAGACCGGCAGAAGTCTTCATCCAAGCGGGGCAAGAAGAGGTCTTCCATCCATCAGAAGTCTTGATCCAGGCGGCATCTTCTCTGTTCATCCATCCGGAGCGGAGCGGCAGCATCCTGAATACATCCGACGTGGAGCATCCTCTTCTTTCTTGATCCGACGACTAAATGACTGTACCTTTAAGTGACGTCAGCCAATCGGAATTAAAGTAGGAAAAATCTGATTGGCTTATTCAATCAGCCAATCAGATTCAAGTTCAATCCGATTGGCTGATCCAATCAGCCAATCAGATTGACCTCGCATTCTATTGGCTGTTCCGATCAGCCAATAGAATACAAGGTCAATCTGATTGGCTGATTGGATCAGCCAATCGGATTGAACTTGAATCTGATTGGCTGATTGAATCAGCCAATCAGATTTTTCCTATCTTAATTCCGATTGGCTGATAGAATCCTATCAGCCAATCGGAATTCAAGGGACGCCATCTTGGATGACGTCACTTAAAGGTACAGTCATTTAGTCGTTGGATCAAGAAAGAAGAGGATGCTCCGCGTCGGATGTATTCAGGATGCTGCCGCTCCGCTCCAGATGCATGAACATAGAGGATGCTGTCTGGATCAAGACTTCTGATGGATGGAAGACCTCTTCTTGCCCCGCTTGGATGAAGACTTCTGCCGGTCTGGATGTCCTCTTCTGCCCCATCGGATGAAGACTTCGGCCCGGCTGGGTGAACACGACTCAAGGTAGGGAGATCTTCAGGGGGGTAGTGTTAGGTTTATTTAAGGGGGGTTTGGGTTAGAGTAGGGGTATGTGGGTGGTGGGTTGTAATGTGGGGGGGGTATTGTGTGTTTTTTTTTACAGGCAAAAGAGCTGTTTTCTTTGGGGCATGCCCCCGCAAAAGGCCCTTTTAAGGGCTGGTAAGGTAATAGAGCTGTTAACTTTTGTAATTTAGTATAGGGTAGGGCATTTTTTTATTTTGGGGGCTTTGTTATTTTATTAGGGGGCTTAGATTAGGTGTAATTAGTTTAAAATTCTTGGAATATTTTTTTATTTTTTGTAATTTAGTGTTTGTTTTTTTGTACTTTAGTTTAGTTTATTTCATTGTATTTAATTGTAGGTACTTGTAGTTAATTTATTTAATTTATTTCATGATAGTGTAGTGTTAGGTTTAATTGTAACTTAGGTTAGGATTTATTTTACAGGTAATTTTGTAATTATTTTAACTAGGTAGCTATTAAACAGTAAATATCTATTTAATAGCTATTTAACCTAGTTAAAGTAAATACAAAGTTGCCTGTAAAATAAATATAAATGCTAAAATAGCTACAATGTAACTATTAGTTATATTGTAGCTATATTAGGGTTTATTTTACAGGTAAGTATTTAGTTTTATATAGGATTAATTTATTTAATTAATTTAATGATAGTGTAGTGTTAGGTGTAATTGTAACTTAGGTTAGGATTTATTTTACAGGTAAATTTGTATTTATTTTAGCTGGGTAGTTATTAAATAGTTATTAACTATTTAATAACTATTGTACCTAGTTAAAATAAATACAAAGTTGCCTGTAAAATAAATATAAATCCTAAAATAGCTACAATGTAACTATTAGTTATATTGTAGCTATATTAATAGCTAGTAGGGGGCTTAAATTAGGTGTAATTAGTTTAAAATTCTTGTAATATTTTATTATTTTTGGTAATTTAGTGTTTGTTTGTATTTTGGTACTTTTCTGATGGATGGAAGACCTCTTCTTGCCCCGCTTGGATGAAGACTTCTGCCGGTCTGGATGTCCTCTTCTGCCCCATCGGATGAAGACTTCGGCCCGGCTGGGTGAACACGACTCAAGGTAGGGAGATCTTCAGGGGGGTAGTGTTAGGTTTATTTAAGGGGGGTTTGGGTTAGAGTAGGGATATGTGGGTGGTGGGTTGTAATGTGGAGGGGGGGTATTGTGTGTTTTTTTTACAGGCAAAAGAGCTGTTTTCTTTGGGGCATGCCCCGCAAAAGGCCCTTTTAAGGGCTGGTAAGGTAATAGAGCTGTTAACTTTTGTAATTTAGTATAGGGTAGGGCATTTTTTTATTTTGGGGGGCTTTGTTATTTTATTAGGGGGCTTAGATTAGCTGTAATTAGTTTAAAATTGCCGATCTGGATGTCCTCTTCTGCCCCATCGGATGAAGACTTCGGCCCGGCTGGGTGAACATGACTCAAGGTAGGGAGATCTTCAGGGGGGTAGTGTTAGGTTTATTTAAGGGGGGTTTGGGTTAGAGTAGGGGTATGTGGGTGGTGGGTTGTAATGTGGGGGGGGGTATTGTGTTTTTTTTTACAGGCAAAAGAGCTGTTTTCTTTGGGGCATGCCCCGCAAAAGGCCCTTTTAAGGGCTGGTAAGGTAATAGAGCTGTTAACTTTTGTAATTTAGTATAGGGTAGGGCATTTTTTTATTTTGGGGGGCTTTGTTATTTTATTAGGGGGCTTAGATTAGGTGTAATTAGTTTAAAATTCTTGTAATATTTTTTTATTTTTTGTAACTTAGTGTTTTGTTTTTTTTGTAATTTAGTCTGGTTTTTTTGTACTTTAGTTTAGTTTATTTAATTGTAGATAATTGTAGGTACTTGTAGTTAATTTATTTAATGATAGTGTAGTGTTAGGTTTAATTGTAACTTAGGTTAGGATTTATTTTACAGGTAATTTTGTAATTATTTTAACTAGGTAGCTATTAAATAGTCAATAACTATTTAATAGCTATTGTACCTAGTTAAAATAAATACAAAGTTGCCTGTAAAATAAATATAAATCCTAAAATAGCTACAATGTAACTATTAGTTATATTGCAGCTATATTAGGGTTTATTTTACAGGTAAGTATTTAGTTTTAAATAGGATTCATTTATTTAACTATAGTAAATTTATTTTGTTTTATTTAAATTATATTTAAGTTAGGGGGTGTTAGGGTTAGGGTTAGACTTAGGGTTAGGGGTCAATAACCTTATTATAGTAGCGGCGACGTTGGGGGCAGGAGATTAGGGGTTAATAATTGTAGGCAGGTGGCGGCGATGTTAGGGAGGGCAGATTAGGGGTTAATAAAATGTATTATAGTGTTTGCGAGGCGGGAGTGCGGTGGTTTAGGGGTTAATACATTTATTATAGTGGCCGCGATTTCCGGACGGCAGATTAGGGGTTAATACTTGTAGTTAGATTGCGGCGACGTTGGGGGGGGCAGATTAGGGGTTAATAACTATAATGTAGGGGTCGGCGATGTTAAGGACAGCAGATTAGGGGTTAATAGCTATAATTTTAGGTTACGGCGATATCAGGTCTGCAGATTAGAGGTTAATACTTGTAGTTAGATTGCGGCGACGTTGGGGGGGGGCAGATTAGGGGTTAATAACTATAATGTAGGGGTCGGCGATGTTAGGGACAGCAGATTAGGGGTTAATAGCTAGTTGACCAGGGTTTCCCCACAGTACTGAAGCCGGTCCCAATGTATAAAGGGTTAAAAGGGTATGAGGGAGTGACAGCTACTGGTATAATTTAAGCAATATGAGGTTAGTGAATAATTATAATACTAACACTATTGTGTCTTAAAACCAAGAGTTTAATATAGTACCATTGTAGTTATAACAAGCAAAGCATTAAAATACAACACCCACTCAGAGAACAAAAGCAGGTCTGATACTAAACAGAGCAATAGTAAAAAACAGAGCCGTAGTCAGTATTTGTACCAAGATCGATATTGTTGTAATCCTTATACTGGCTGACTAATGCGCTCTATAAATACATAAAACAAATGCAGTAATGGAGCCACAAAGGATAATCATAGGACCGTTACACTATTTAACACTGTGCAGCAGTCTGATCCTTATTCAGCTCCGTGTAACCACACTGTGTGTAATGACGGTTTGGCGGGGGGCGGAGCCTAACGCGTTTCATAACCAATCAGTTACTTCATCAGAAGTAAAGGCCGCCCCCCAACCTAGATGAATTTATACGTTAGCATATGGGCATTTAGCCTACTTCTGGCCCCTCAGTCGCCATCTTTGTTATGGGCAGCAAGCTGTCAGCAATGTCTAAGCCGTATTGGAACTTGAAACAGTCATTTTTTTGCAGCGAGTGTCATAATCAATTTAGAACAATAATTGTTATAATACACATCCTCCAAAGACTCTAATCGTAACACATAGAGTATTATATTCATGTTAAACCCTACTTCTAATGTTTCAGTATTACAAGTTTAAACAGAAATGGCATAGTCAGTTCTATCTTAATGATACCAGTATAGTTAGAGAACAGTACTGTATATATCTATCTAAAATTCAATACTGTATATATCTGTCTAAAACTCATGTATATAAAACCATAAATAATTAATAAATAAATAAATAAATCAATATACATGCTCAGTTATCATAAAAATTCATAGATGAATATTAAATACCATAAATAATTAATTAATTATATAGAGGTGTAAATACTAACAATGAAATGAAACCAAACCAAAAATCTTCATAAAACCCATTGTAAAGGAGTTATAAAATTGTATAAACCATTATTAAAAGCTTATAATAAAAGACTATAATAAAAAGGTCTATATGGAGCTAGAGGAAGGCAGCTAGATCGATGTCTTTATTTAACCCCTTCCAGAGTATCCATTTTGTTTATCCAGAATGTTTCCCTTTTACGTAGTTCCAGAAGTCTGCTGCCCCCTCTGTTACCTCTATGCACCTGTTCTATAGCTTTGATAAAAAAATAATTTTTATTTTTACCATGTACTTGAGAAAAGTGATTTATCAGTGGGTTCTTAAGGATGCCTGCCTCAATATTTTTCATATGTTCTAAACAGCGAATCTTTAGGCCATGTTTAGTTTGTCCTATGTATCTCATCGGAGTGCTGCAAGTGCACACCAGCATGTACACCACATAATCTGATTTGCAGTTTAGTAAACTTTTAATTGGGAATTTGTCTCCCTTAGTACCACTGTCTATAAATTTGTTAAATATTTTGTTTTTGTGAATATGTGCACAGCACACATATTTTTTTTCGTGAACATTTATAAAAACCTTTTAAGTCAGTAATTTTTCCAGTATTTTTATATTTCTTAGTGGTCTGTACTACACTCTGGGCTAAAAGATTTTTTAGATTTCTATTTTTCTTATAGGTAATATTTGGTCTGTTACCCAAAGTATCATTTTTTAGTATTGACCAATTTTTTTGTAGTATATTTTTAATTTTCCAATGACCTTCATTAAAAGTAGTGACAAAATTAACTCTAGTATCTCTTTTTGGCCTTTTTGTTGGTTGTAATTTATTGTTTGTATTTACACTATCATTAGTAGTTGATTCATCTATCGGTGTTTTATTCCCATGTACCAGTTTGTGCCTGTCTAATTTGTTTGCTTTTTCGTACGCTCTTTGTACTATCTTTTCCGGGTAGTGTTTTTCTGCAAATTTGTCTTTTAGACTTTTTGCCTGTATCTCAAAATTATTGGCTTCAGTACAATTTTGTCTGAGCCTCTGAAATTGTCCGAAAGGGATATTTTCTATCCATTTCGGATGATGGCTACTTCTAGCATCTAAGAAGCCATTTGTTTCAGTAGTTTTTCTATAGTATCTCACAAAAGTGAGTACACCCCTCACATTTTTGTAAATATTTTATTATATCTTTTCATGTGACAACACTGAAGAAATGACAGTTTGATACAATATAAAGTACCGAGTGTACAGCCTGAATAACAGTGCAAATTTGCTGTCCCCTCAAAATAACTCAACACACAGCCATTAATGTCTAAACCGTTGGCAACAAAAGTGCGTACACCCCTAAGTGGAAATGTCCAAATTGGGCCCAAAGTGTCAATAATTTGTGTGGCCACCATTATTTTCCAGCACTTCCTTAAACCTCTTGGGCATGGAGTTCACCAGAGCTTCACAGGTTGCCACTGGAGTCCTCTTCCACTCCTTCATGACAACATTATGGAGCTGGTGGATGTTAGAGACCTTGCGCTCCCCCACCTTGCATTTGAGGATGCCCCACAGATGCTCAATAGGGTTTAGGTCTGGAGACATGCTTGGCAAGGCAGTGGTCATCTTGGAGGTGTGTTTAGGGTGGTTATCATGTTTAAATACTGCCCTGCGGCCCAGTCTCTGAAGCGAGGGGTTCATGCTCTGCTTCATATGTCCCAGTACATGTTGGCATTCATGGTTCACTCAATGAACTGTAGCTCCCCAGTGCTGGCAGCACTCATGCAGGCCCAGACCATGACACTCCCACCACCATGCTTGACTGTAGGCAAGACACACTTGTCGTTTTACTCCTCACCTGGATGCCGCCACACACACTTGACACCATCTGAACCAAATAAGTCTCATCAGACCACAGGACTTGGTTCCAGTAATCCATGTCCTTAGTCTGCTTGTCTTCAGCAAACTGTTTGCTGGCTTTCTTGTGCATCATCTTTAGAAGAGGCTTCCTTCTGGGACAACAGCCATGCAGACCAATTTGATGCAGTGTGTGGCGTATGGTCTGAGCACTGACAGGCTGACCCCCACCCCTTCAACCTTTGCAGCAATGCTGGCAGAACCTTTACGTCTATTTCCCAAAGACAACCTCTGGATATGACGCTGAGCACGCGCACTCAACTTCTTTGGTCGACCATGGCGGGGCTGAGTGGAACCTGTTCTGTAAAACTGCTGTATGGTCTTGCCCACCGTGCTGCAGCTCAGTTTCAGGGTCTTGGCAATCTTCTTATAGCCTATGCCATCTTTATGTAGATCAACAATTCTTTTTTTTTTAGATCTTCAGAGAGTTCTTTACCATGAGGTGCTATGTTGAACGTCCAGTGACCAGTATGAAAGAGTGTGAGAGCGATAACATCAAATTTAACACACCTGCTCCCCATTCACACCTGAGACCTTGTAACACTAACGAGTCACATGACACCGGGGAGGGAAAATGGCTAATTGGACCTAATTTGGACATTTCCAAATTACGGTGTACTTACTTTTGTTGCCAACGGTTTAGACATTAATGACTGTGTGTTGAGTTTTTTTGAGGGGACAGCAAATTTACACTGTTATACAGGCTGTACACTTATTACTTTATATTGTATCAAAGTGTCATTTCTTCAATGTTGTCACATGAAAAGATATAATAAAATATTTACAAAAATGTCAGGGATGTACTCACTTTTGTGAGATACTGTATATATAAATTTGATTTCATATTTATTTTGAGGCCGCGAGAAGCCACGTCCCCAAGCCACACCATGAGACACACCCTCTGCATCCCCATTTAAAAAGTATCCAGGAATCTTTTGGGGAAAAGGTGGCAACCCTAACCCTATGAGTGTACTGTTAAGGTTTTTATGTGCTGGTATGTTTCCTTTCTGCACATGGAAATTGGATACCACCACACCCTGTTAGCTTTGGGTGCACAAATATTTTCTGAGGACTCTGGGGATTTCTAGATCAGTGCTTTCTGATGTTAATGGGCATTTTAGAGCTCAGATTCAGATCAGATTCTATATAATTTAAGTGCCTTTGGGGCTAATGTCTTTATTAGTTTGGGGCATATTGTACTGCCAGTTATCTATGGCGCCATTTCAACTGCTCTGTGGTGGTGCGCAGGAATGTTTCCTGCCTCGAGCAGTTCTTCTGGTGCACGTTCTACTTTGCCCCTTGTTGGGTTGAACACGAATGGGTTTCAAGAGTACAATGTCTTTTTTCTGCATATAGGTCAGCTCCGACCATTACATGTGCTACGCTAGAGTTGAGTGGGACCTGGCGATATTGTTACTTAGGAAGGACAGTAAAGGGCAGCCTGTTTATATATTTGAGGAATACTCTCAGCATTTCCAGAGCAAGTGATTTTTTTTCCACTTCAGGAATAATAAAATTTACACTGTTTTATGTAAATCTTGATTTTCAGTACTGTGCCGAGTACAGTTCCCTGGTATTTACTGACATCTAGTGGCTATTGAAGATAGCTTGTGAATTTAACATGTTCAGTGCAACTTGTGTATATTACCATATTCAATGAGCCTTATAGGAACAGTACACAGTTATTTTCTCTAGTGTTGCCAGGGTCAGACAACCAATGCCCACTCAAGTTTACCAGCATTGTCAGTTTTCAAGCATGTTTAGTAAATATATAGAATATAAACATGTATGGTGGGTTCTGGATCCCTGCCTGAACATATATTTTTTTTCTCTAATACACTTCTCACATATGGTGACTTTTTTATCTTACCAGTGCTTTTTTTTTTTTTTTAAATTCCCACAGGAGAGGCACAGCATAGGTACTGCAAAGGTAAAGGTGCACGATTCCCGGGTTCTGCCCAAACCTCAAATCCAGTAAATTTCCAAAGAAGGAACAGCACCACAACGACTGTAGTTCAAAGATGTTGATGTCCCAATAAAACTACTTTGAACTACAGTCGTTGTGGTGCTGTTCCTTCTTTGGAAACTTACTTTTTTTTAAATTCCCCATGTATGATGACATATTTTTTGGCTCATGGAAGGTCCTCATGTTTGATGTTTTCTAGTCATTTCCAGGGCATATATATTCATATATAGAAAATGCCACGTCTGGTACTTTGTATAATTAACAGGGTTTCATTTTACTTTCTGGTCCATGTCTGGTACTTTGTATAATTACCAGGGTTTAATTTTACTTTCTGGTTATCACGGAAAGTCCTCATGCCTACTAAATTTTACCAGGGTTATCTTCCTATTTTTACATGGAGATTTTTCAGGTATGAGAAATTATAGCCCTTATCAGGACTTATCCATACTCATTTCTGGTGTTTATAGCACTTCAGGGTTTTCCATGCTTATTTTTTACACGGATCCTGTTCATGTTTGGTGTTTTCTCAGCATTTCCAGTGAAATGTCTTATCTGGTGCTCTATTCACATGGCCAGAGACCATATATCTTCTTTACTGTTTAAATATAATCAAATTAGTGATTGTGGACTTTCAAGTCTTAACCATTCTTTTTATTATGGGCTCATAATATTTATGCCTGATGAACCATCTACATTACCAGTGTTTGGGTATTTTTATTTCTTAGATTGAAATATTCATATATGGTGGCTTCTCAGTATTACTGGCCGTTATATCTGTACTTATCCTCTATATGATAAGTAATCTACTCTAGTAGTTTATCAGTGTTCCAGTACTGAATCTCTCTTAAGTCTTCTATGAGGCATGACCTTCTCTCTTTTTTCTTAGAGTTAAAGAATATGAATCCATATCTTGGTTTCTATTATTACATGGTGACTTCTACCCCAGGATGGAGGAAGGGGTAGACTTTCTCTATTCCAGGAAGCTTGTTTTCAGAATGTACAAGTCCCTTGGGTTCTGGACTTTAGCTCCCAGGGATTCAGAATAGGTTTTTGGTCTTGTTCTCCATGGGACAGGTTCCTGCTTTATGGAATTTCAGGAAACCAAGAGACAAGAGTGGTTTTTCTAAAGTGTGTTAGAGGATCTGTATACATTGGGGTGATTTTCCAAGTTACACAATCAGAATGGGGACAAGTGTTTTATTTATCAGAGGAGGGTAGGGGAAGTTGGAGGGATATTTAAAGCTTTGCTTGGGGTGTTTGTGCCTCTTCCTGGTCACCATGTGTTGTATTTCCCACAAGTAATTAATTAATTTGTGGACTCTCACTGCCAAGAAAGAAAATAATTTATCAGGTAAGCATCAATTATGTTGTTTTTGTTTGCCTGGGTATCAGAATGCTGTAATATAACATTTCCATTTGCTGAAATGTTGTCTGATTACTATTTTTGGGTTTGATGTCATAAGCACTTACGGCTAGATTTAGAGTTTTGTTGGTAACGACCCGAAAAGCTAACGCCGGCTTTTTTCTGGCCGCACCATAAAAATAACTCTGGTATTGAGAGTCCACATAAAGGCTGCGTTAGGCTCCAAAAAAGGAGCGTAGAGCATATTTAACGCAGCTTCAACTCTCGATACCAGAGTTGCTTACGGACGCAGCTGCCTCAAAAACGTGCTTGTGCACGATTCCCCCATAGAAAACAATGGGGCTGTTTGAGCTGAAAAAAAACCTAACACCTGCAAAAAAGCTCCTACGTCTGCACCTAACACCCTAACATGTACCCCGAGTCTAAACACCCCTAGCCTTACACTTATTAACCCCTAATCTGCCGCCCCCCGCTATCGCTGACCCCTGCATATTATTATTAACCCCTAATCTGCCGCTCCGTAAACCGCCGCTACTTACATTATCCCTATGTACCCCTAATCTGCTGCCCTAACATCGCCGACCCCTATAGCCAATCAGAATCAAGTTCAATCCGATTGGCTGATCCAATCAGCCAATCGGATTGAACTTGATTCTGATTGGCTGATTCCATCAGCCAATCAGAATATTCCTACCTTAATTCCGATTGGCTGATAGAATCCTATCAGCCAATCGGAATTCGAGGGACGCCATCTTTGATGACGTCATTTAAAGGAACCGTCATTCGTCGTTCAGTCGTCGGCCAGGATGGATGTTCCGCGTCGGAGGTCTTCAGGATGCTGCCGCTCCGCTCCGAATGGATGACTATAAAAGATCCCGCTTGGATGAAGACTTCAATCGGATGGAAGACCTCTTCTGCCCCGCTTGGATGAAGACTTCTACCGGATGGAGGACCTCTTCTTGCTCCGCTTGGATCAAGACTTCGGACCCTCTTCTGGACCGATCGATGAACCCGGTGAGGTGAAGACAAGGTAGGGAGATCTTCAGGGGCTTAGTGTTAGGTTTATTTAAGGGGGGTTTGGGTTAGATTAGGGGTATGTGGGTGGTGGGTTGTAATGTTGGGGGGGGGTGTTAATATGTTTTTTTTTTTACAGGCAAAAGAGCTGAACTTCTTGGGGCATGCCCCGCAAAGGGCCCTGTTCAGGGCTGGTAAGGTAAAAGAGCTTTGAACTTTAGTAATTTTAGAATAGGGTAGGGCATTTTTTTTATTTAGGGGGCTTTGTTATTTTATTAGGGGGCTTAGAGTAGGTGTAATTAGTTTAAAATTGTTGTAATATTTTTCTTATGTTTGTAAATATTTTTTTATATTTTGTAACTTAGTTCTTTTTTATTTTTTGTACTTTAGTTAGTTTATTTCATTGTAGTTATTTGTAGGTATTGTATTTAATTAAATTATTGATAGTGTAGTGTTAGGTTTAATTGTAGGTAATTGTAGGTATTTTATTTAATTAATTTATTGATAGCGTAGTGTTAGGTTTAATTGTAACTTAGGTTAGGATTTATTTTACAGGTAAATTTGTAATTATTTTAACTATTTTAGCTATTAAATAGTTCTTAACTATTTAATAGCTATGGTACCTGGTTAAAATAAATACAAAGTTACCTGTAAAATAAATATTAATCCAAAAATAGCTATAATATAATTATAATTTATGTTGTAGCCATATTAGGATTTATTTTACAGGTAAGTATTTAGCTTTAAATAGGAATAATTTATTTAATAAGAGTTAATTAATTTCTTTAGATGTAAATTATATTTAACTTAGGGGGGTGTTAGTGTTAGGGTTAGACTTAGCTTTAGGGGTTAATACATTTATTAGAATAGCGGCGAGATTCGGTCGGCAGATTAGGGGTTAATAATTGAAGTTAGGTGTCGACGATGTTAGGGAGGGCAGGTTAGGGGTTAATAAATATAATATAGGGGTCGGCGGTGTTAGGGGCAGCAGATTAGGGGTACATAGCTATAATGTAGCTGGTGGCTCTTTGCGGTCGGCAGATTAGGGGTTAAAAAATTTAATCGAGTGGCGGCGATGTGGGGGGCCTCGGTTTAGGGGTACATAGGTAGTTTATGGGTGTTAGTGTACTTTAGAGTACAGTAGTTAAGAGCTTTATGAACCGGCGTTAGCCCAGAAAGCTCTTAACTACTGACTTTTTTCTGCGGCTGGAGTTTTGTCGTTGGAATTCTAACGCTCACTTCAGACACGACTCTAAATACCGGAGTTAGAAAAATCCCATTGAAAAGATAGGATACGCAATTTACGTAAGGGGATCTGTGGTATGGAAAAGTCGCAGCTGAAAAGTGAGCGTTAGACCCTTTTTTGAGTGACTCCAAATACCGGAGGTAGCCTAAAACCAGCGTTAGGAGCCTCTAACGCTGGTTTTCGCGGCTACCACCAAACTCCAAATCAAGGCCTTAGAATCCAAAGATAGTTTAATTTGTTTAATTTTCCTTCCCTTTGTATCATGTGACAACGATCATACAATCACAAAATTGATATACGTATATACTATGAATTCTTGCACATCCCAGCCCTCTAATACATATGTTTTTAAATAGATAATATTAATTTTGATATTACACATTTGAAAGACTTTTTTTGCACATCACTGATGTTTTTCTGTAACACAGATATTGATTTTTCAATATAAAAAATTATGCTAAATGTGTTAAACCCCTGCAAATGTTACTAATGTATGTTATAGGGCAGAAATGCATTACTGGGAGCTAGTTAAAGGGACACTAAACACAAATAGTAAACTACAGTACATGATTATAAATCTTCATATATAATAATCATTTTGCAATGAAAACTGCAGCTTTATTTTGTCAAATGAGTATTTTGTTTTATGTTTATTCTTTTCACTGATTTCCCTTGCCCCAGAACAAAAGAACCCCTGCTAACCAATTACAAACCAAAATTCTGATACAGCACAAACTCTGGCCTAGATTTGGAGTTTTGCGGTAGAAGGGCTGTTAACGCTCCGCTGGCTTTTTTCTGGCCGCACCATAAATTTAACTCTGGTATCGAGAGTTCAAACAAATGCTGCGTTAGGCTCCAAAAAAGGAGCGTAGAGCATTTTTACCGCAAATGCAACTCTCGATACCAGAGTTGCTTACGGACGCGGCCAGCCTCAAAAACGTGCTCGTGCACGATTCTCCCATAGGAAACAATGGGGCTGTTTGAGCTGAAAAAAAACCTAACACCTGCAAAAAAGCAGCATTCAGCTCCTAACGCAGCCCCATTGTTTCCTATGGGGAAACACTTCCTACGTCTGCACCTAACACTCTAACATGTACCCCGAGTCTAAACACCCCTAACCTTACACTTATTAACCCCTAATCTGCCGCTCCCGCTATCGCTGACCCCTGCATATTTTTTTTAACCCCTAATCTGCCGCTCCGTAAACCGCCGCAACCTACGTTATCCCTATGTACCCCTAATCTGCTGCCCCTAACACCGCCGACCCCTATATTATATTTATTAACCCCTAATCTGCCCCCCACAACGTCGCCGACACCTGCCTACACTTATTAACCCCTAATCTGCCGAGCGGACCTGAGCGCTACTATAATAAAGTTATTAACCCCTAATCCGCCTCACTAACCCTATAATAAATAGTATTAACCCCTAATCTGGCCTCCCTAACATCGCCGACACCTAACTTCAATTATTAACCCCTAATCTGCCGACCGGAGCTCACCGCTATTCTAATAAATGTATTAACCCCTAAAGCTAAGTCTAACCCTAACACTAACACCCCCCTAAGTTAAATATAATTTAAATCTAACGAAATAAATTAACTCTTATTAAATAAATTATTCCTATTTAAAGCTAAATACTTACCTGTAAAATACATCCTAATATAGCTACAATATAAATTATAATTATATTATAGCTATTTTAGGATTTATATTTATTTTACAGGCAACTTGGTAATTATTTTAACCAGGTACAATAGCTATTTAATAGTTACCTAGTTAAAATAATAACAAATTTACCTGTAAAATAAATCCTAACCTAAGATATAATTAAACCTAACACTACCCTATCAATAAATTAATTAAATAAACTACCTACAATTACCTACAATTAACCTAACACTACACTATCAATAAATTAATTAAACACAATTCCTACAAATAAATACAATTAAATAAACTAGCTAAAGTACAAAAAATAAAAAAGAACTAAGTTACAAAAAATAAAAAAATATTTACAAACATAAGAAAAATATTACAACAATTTTAAACTAATTACACCTACTCTAAGCCCCCTAATAAAATAACAAAGCCCCCCAAAATAAAAAATTCCCTACCCTATTCTAAATTAAAAAAGGTAAAAGCTCTTTTACCTTACCAGCCCTGAACAGGGCCCTTTGCGGGGCATGCCCCAAGAATTTCAGCTCTTTTGCCTGTAAAAAAAAACATACAATACCCCCCCCAACATTACAACCCACCACCCACATACCCCTAATCTAACCCAAACCCCCCTTAAATAAACCTAACACTAAGCCCCTGAAGATCTTCCTACCTTGTCTTCACCATCCAGGTTCACCGATCCGTCCTGAAGAGCTCCTCCGATGTCCTGATCCAAGCCCAAGCGGGGGGCTGAAGAGGTCCATGATCCGGTCAAAGTCTTCATCCAAGCGGGGCAGAAGAGGATCTTCCATCCGATTGAAGTCTTCATCCAAGCAGCATCCATCCGGAGCGAAGCGGCAGGATCCTGAAGACCTCCAGCGCGGAACATCCATCCGGCCCGACGACTGAACGACGAATGACTGTTCGTTTAAGGGACGTCATCCAAGATGGCGTCCCTCGAATTCCGATTGGCTGATAGGATTCTATCAGCCAATCAGAATTAAGGTAGGAATTTTCTGATTGGCTGATGGAATCAGCCAATCAGAATCAAGTTCAATCCGATTGGCTGATCCAATCAGCCAATCAGATTGAGCTCGCATTCTATTGGCTGTTCCGATCAAGGAGGGAGGGAAAGTAAACAAAAGCGTACATAAATTACCTAAAATATTTAACCCAAGCCTTCTCTGTAGAGAATGAAACAAGCACAATTTTTAGATGTATTTTACAACAAAAGGCTGCATAATAAATAATGAATGTATAATGCAATGATGTTTCACTTGCAACAATGAAACATTTTATGCGTGGTTGAAATATCAAATTGAATGGTCCTTTAAAGACATCTAATGAGCCAATGACAAGAGTCATATGTGCATAGCCACCATTACCAGCTAGGTCTAAGTAGTGCATTTCTATTTCTAAGTCTACCTAGGTATGCTTTAAAACTAACAATAGAATGAAGTACATATAGTAACAGAAGAGATATGAAAATTGCTTTAAATTGAATTCCCTATCTAAATTATAAAAGTTTAAATTTTACTTTTTATTTTTGCGAAAAGGCATCCTTTAAAAAAAAAAAAAAAAAAGTTCACAATCAAATAAACTAACACATAGCTAGAAGGAAGAGAGTGTGTTAATTTATGAGCTCATTCAAAACATAAATTTCAGGAAATTCATAAGGCTACACATTATTATGATACCAGGATACATCCTAACATACACCAAGTTTTGCGCTATACCAGGTGCGTAAATATCGCAAAATAATGAGCGTCATCACTCTTTCCATAGTGCTGCCATTACAAGTTAAGCCAAAACCTTCTATTGTTGTGCGGCACGGTGCGATAAGCTCCATACCACACAAAACTTTACGTGCTTGTGCACGTTTTCCCCAATAGAGATCAATGGGGAGAAAGTGTCAGAAAAAAACAAACACCTGCGATCGCGGAATGGCGATCGCCATAACGCAACTCCATTGATGTCTGTGGGGAAAAGAAAGGTATGTTAAAACCTAACACCTTAACGTAAACCCCTAGTCTAAACACCCCTAATCCGCCGCTCCCTGACATCGCCAACACTAAATAAAATGATTAACCCGTAATCCGCCGCCCTCGACATCGCCAACACTAAATAAACCTATTTACCCCTAAACTGCCGGCCCCCAACATCGCTACTAATAAAATAAATCTATTAACCCCTAAACTGCTGGCCCCCACAGCGCTACTAAACAATAAACATATTAACCCCTAAAAATAAAAAACATACATTACAAAAAAATAAAATCTCTAAAATTACGAAAAATAAAAAACTCTAAGATTATTTTAGGATTACAAAAAAAAAAATCTCCAAAATAATAAAAATTACACCTAATCTATTACCCCTATGAAAACAAAAAAGCCTGCCCAAAATAAAAAACACCCCCTAACCTGAAAATGAACTACTAATAGCCCTTAAAAGGACCTTTTGTAGGGCATTGCCCTGAAGCAATCAGCTCTTTTACCTAAAAATTACAAAGTCCCCTTAACAGTAACACCCCACACGCAACCAACCCCCCAAAAGTCTAAAAAAAACCTAAGCTACCTATTGCTCCTAAAGGGACATTTGTATGGGCATTGCCCTTAAAAGGGCATTCAGCTCTTTTATTGTCCATCCCTAATCTAAAAAAAAACACCCCCAAAAAAATTAAATAAACCCCACTAACCCCAGAAAATCTACTCACAGTTCCCGAAGTCCAGACATACATCTTCATCCAGGTGGCAAGAAGTCTTCATATAGGCGGCAACATCTTCATCCATCAAGGGGGCATCTCCTATCTTCATCCCGGTGGCGCGGAGCTGTAGAGGTGCGGAGCATCGTCACTGGTGGTGTGGACATCCAGCATGGAGGATCCTCTTCATACAATCACCGCCGTACACTGAAGCTTGAATGCAAGGTACCCATTTAAAAATGGGGTACCTTGCATTCCTTTTGACTGACATTTTCAAATCAGCTAATAGGATGAGAGCTATTGAAATCCTATTGGCTGATTTGAGCAGCCAATAGGATTTCAGTAGCTCTCATCCTATTGGCTGATTAGAAAATACATTTTTTGAATGCGGAACGGATCGTTGCGTTACAGGCTAAAACAATTGTGGTATAGCTATACCACTGTGACTTGTAATACAAGAGACTTGCCATTCCATGCACAATTGCCAATGGTATAGCATTATCGCACCATACCGCAAAACTTGGTTTAGATAGCTCAGTGGTGAGGTCAGGACCAGCTGTAGACACACGGGGGCTGATTTACTAAAGTGCGGATGGACATGATACAGGGGTATCAATCAGCGCGATCGTATATATTTGTGCGGATTGAAGACCGCAGCATCAGAGGCAGTCTAAAGGCTCGCACGGAAACATGGGCATCAAGCTCAATTCGGAGCTTGATAATTCGTCCCCAAAGTGTTTATGTTGAAGAAATTTGATACTTGTGGGAGGTTCAGTGAGACAATCCTTCAAAACTGTCCCATTAAAGGGCCAGTAAACAGCTTGTAATTACATGATACTTATTTTGTCTTTCTATAGAGCAAGATATCAACCAAGTCTAAAAAATTTTAAAACAAATTAACATCCTTTTTACTGCAATTGTTTTTCAATAGTCAAATTTCACTTACCGCTGGCTTTATTTGGAAGAGTTAATCTGGACTTTATTCTGCAGACACTAAGGCTAGCATTGGTCATAATGTTATAAAATACATTCGGCTAGATTACGAGTTGTGCGTTAGGGTTAAAAAGCAGCGTTGAGAGGTCCCAACGCTGCTTTTTAACGCCCGCTGGTATTACGAGTCTTGAAATGACAGGCTCACCGCTCACTTTTTTGGCCAGACTCGGAAATACCGCAAATCCACTTACGTCAATTGCCTATCCTATATTTTCAATGGGACTTGCATAGCGCCGGTATTACGAGTCTAACCAAAAGTGAGCGGTAGACCCTTTCCTGTCAAGACTGGTACCGCATTTAAAAGTCAGTAGTTAAGAGTTTTACACTACAACGCCGTAGCATAAAACTCTTAACTAAGGTGCTTAAAAGTACACTAACACCCATAAACTACCTATTAACCCCTAAACCGAGGCCCCCCCCACATCGCAAACACTAAAATAAATTTTTTAACCCCTAATCTGCCAAACCGGACATCGCCGCCACTATAATAAATATATTAACCCCTAAACTGCCGCACTCCCGCATCGCAAACACTAGTTAAATATTATTAACCCCTAATCTGCCTGCCCTAACATCGCCGACACCTACCTACATTTATTAACCAATAATCTGTCGCCCCCAACGTCGCCGCCACTATAATAATGTTATTAACCCCTAAACCTAAGTCTAACCCTAAACCTAACACCCCCTAACTGAAATATAATTTTAATAAATCTAAATAAAATTACTATAATTAACTAAATTATTCCTATTTAAAACTAAATACTTGTAAAATAAAAATAAAAACTAAATACCTGTAAAATAAACCCTAAGATAGCTACAATATAACTAATAATTACATTGTATCTAGTTTAGGGTTTATTTTTATTTTACAGGCAACTTTGTATTTATTTTAACTAGGTACAATAGTTATTAAATAGTTATTAACTATTTAATAACTACCTAGCTAAAATATAGACACATTTACCTGTAAAATAAAACCTAACCTATGTTACAATTACACCTTACACTACACTATAATTAAATTAATTACCTAAACTAAATACCATTAATTACAATTTAAAAAATTATCTAAAGTACGAAAAAACAAACACTAAATTACAGAAAATAATAAAATAATTACAAGAATTTTAAACTAATTACACCTACTTTAATCCCCCTAACAAAATAAAAAAGCACCCCAAAATAAAAAAGACCTACCCTACACTAAATTACAAATAGCCCTTAAAAGGGCCTTTTGCGGGGCATTGCCCCAAAGTAATCAGCTCTTTTACCTGAAAAAAAAAGTACAATACCCCCCAACATTAAAACTCACCACCCACACACCCAACCCTACTCTAAAACCCACCCAATACCCCCTTAATAAAACCTAACACTAACCCCTTGAAGATCACCCTACCTTGAGAAGTCTTCACCCAACCGAGCCAAAGTCCTCAACGAAGCCGGGCGAAGTGGTCCTCCAGACGGGCAGAAGTCTTCATCCAAGCTGGGAAGAAAAGATCCTCCAGATGGGCAGAAGCCTTCATCCAGACGGCATCTTCTATCTTCATCCATCCGGCGTGGAGCAGCTCCATCTTCAAGACATCCAACGCGGAGCATCCTCTTCAAATGACGTTCAACTGAAGAATGAAGGTTCCTTTAAATGTCGTCATCCAAGATGGCGTCCCTTCAATTCCGATTGGCTGATAGAATTCTATCAGCCAATCGGAATTAAGGTAGAAGAAATCCTATTGGCTGATGCAATCAGCCAATAGGATTGAAGTTCAATATTATTGGCTGATCCAATCAGCCAATAGGATTGAGCTGGCAGTCTATTGGCTGATTGGATCAGCCAATAGAATGCGAGCTCTATCCTATTGGCTGATTGCATCAGCCAATAGGATTTTTTCTACCTTAATTCCGATTGACTGATAGAATTCTATCAGCCAATCAGAATTGAAGGGATGGCATCTTGGATGACGTCATTTAAAGGAACCTTCATTCTTCAGTTGGACGTTGTTTGAAGAGGATGCTCCGCGTCGGATGTCTTGAAGATGGAGCCGCTCCGCGCCGGATGGATGAAGATAGAAGATGTTGCCTGGATGAAGACTTTTGCCCGTCTGGAGGACCTCTTCTTCCCAGCTTTAATTTACTATTTAATAACTATTCTACCTAGTTAAAATAAATACAAAGTTGCCTGTAAAATAAAAATAAATCCTAAGATAGCTACAATGTAACTATTAGTTATATTGTAGCTATCTTAGGGTTTATTTTATAGGTAAGTATTTAGTTTTAAATAGGAATAATTTAGTTAATTGTAGTTATTTTATTTAGATTTATTTAAATTATATTTAAGTTAGGGGGGTTAGGGTTAGACTTAGGTTTAGGGGTTAAGAACTTTAATATAGTGGTGGCGACGTTGGGGGCGGCAGATTAGGGGTTAATAAGTGTAGGTAGGTGGCGGCGACATTGGGGGCGGCAGATTAGGGGTTAATAAATATAATGTAAGTGTCGGCGATGTTGGGGGCAGCAGATTAGGGGTTCATAAGTATAATGTAGGTGGTGGCGGCGTCTGGAGCGGTAGATTAGGGGTTAATCAATATAATGTAGGTGTCGGCGATGTCAGGGGCGGCGGATTAGGGGTTAATAAGTGTAAGATTAGGGGTGTTTAGACTCGGGGTTCATGTTAGGGTGTTAGGTGTAGACATAAATTTTATTTTCCCATAGCAATCAATGGGGCTGCGTTAAGAGCCGAACGCTGCTTTTTTGCAGGTGTTAGGTTTTTTTTCAGCCGGCTCTCCCCTTGATTACTATGGGGAAATCGTGCACGAGCACGTTTTGCCAACTCACCGCTACCGTAAGCAGCGCTGGTATTGAGGTGAGATGTGGAGCAAAATTTTGCTCTGCACTCACTTTTCTGTGGCTAACGCCGGGTTTCTAAAAACCTGTGATACCAGCGTTGTCTGCAAGTGAGCGGTGAGGGAAAACTGCTCGTTAGCACTGCACCCCTGTTACCGCAAAATTCGTAATCTAGGTGATTGTTTTGCTTGAAATCAGTTAAAGCCATTTGGGGAAAGATATGTAGCAGGTTTAGTAGTGAGAACTCTGCATTTTAAGCTCTTAAAATTAGAAAAAATTCAGAGCTAAATAACACGAAAGGGGGAAAAATAAACAATTAAAGTATATTGTGAAGTTATTTCATTTTGTATAACTAAACATATATTATTATTATTTTTTGAGGACAACACAGTAGATATATTTACAACACAATAATCATACATATTATATAGTTACATCATATCTGTAAGATTTGCACATGTTCAAGAGAATATTGTCCTCATTTTTATCCCCTTATTTTTACACGGTCACTCACGAACCTCTGATGTTATAGCAGTCCAAGGCTAGGGGTAAAAATGATATACAGCAAGATAATAAGAAAATAGAACAACTGCATCTCAACAAGGAGAAATACAAGAATGTTATACTGACATGATCAACCAGATATAGGGAGGATCATACCACAAGAATTATACGCGGCAACCTTATAAGTAATTACAAGCATGCTCCTGTGAACAGATTGCATGGAAAAGTTCTGAGAGCATTTATTTGAAGCTTATGCTGTGTATGGCTAGGTCTAACCATGGATCCCTTTGGGTGTAGTAGCATGTAAAGGTTGTTTGTGACAACTAAATTACTATATGGGGATATAAGATAAAATAAGCAACATCATTACTCTATGGTGGTATCATCTTATATCTACCGTGTGGAAAATGAATAGTCTATTCATCTCTAAACTTTTGAGCTCCGCTTGATTCAGGTACAGCTTTAATTGAGAGGTTGTTCCCTTGCCTACTCTCTGATTTATGTGCAATTGTCTGGTAATTTTATGCACTAAGGCCTAGATTTGGAGTTTTGTCGGTAACGACCCGAAAAACTAACGCCGGCTTTTTTCTGGCCACACCATAAAAATAACTCTGGTATCGAGAGTCCACATAAAGGCTGCGTTAGGCTCCAAAAAAGGAGCGTAGAGCATTTTTAACGCAGCTTCAACTCTCGATACCAGAGTTGCTTACGGACGCGGCCAGCCTCAAAAACGTGCTCGTGCATGATTCCCCCATAGGAAACAATGGGGCTGTTTGAGCTGAAAAAAACCAAACACCTGCAAAAAAGCCGCGTTCAGCTCCTAACGCAGCCCCATTGTTTGCTATGCGGTAACCCTTCCTACGTCTGCACTTAACACTCTAACATGTACCCCGAGTCTAAACACCCCTAACCTTACACTTATTAACCCCTAATCTGCCGCCCCCGCTATCGCTGACCCCTGCATATTATTATTAACCCCTAATCTTCCGCTCCGTAAACCGCCGCTACTTACATTATCCCTATGTACCCCTAATCTGCTGCCCCTAACACCGCCGACCCCTATATTATATTTATTAACCCCTAATCTGCCCCCCACAACGTCGCCTCCACCTGCCTACACTTATTAACCCCTAATCTGCCGACCGGACCTGAGCGCTACTATAATAAAGTTATTAACCCCTAATCCGCTTCACTAACCCTATCATAAATAGTATTAACCCCTAATCTGCCCTCCCTAACATCGCTGACACCTAACTTCAATTATTAACCCCTAATCTGCCGACCGAATCTCGCCGCTATTCTAATAAATGTATTAACCCCTAAAGCTAAGTCTAACCCTAATACTAACACCCCCCTAAGTTAAATATAATTTAAATCTAACGAAATTAATTAACTCTTATTAAATAAATTATTCCAATTTAAAGCTAAATACTTACCTGTAAAATAAATCCTAATATAGCTACAATATAAATTATAATTATATTATAGCTATTTTAGGATTTATATTTATTTTACAGGTAACTTTGTATTTATTTTAACCAAGTACAATAGCTATTAAATAGTTAAGAACTATTTAATAGCTAAAATAGTTAAAATAATTACAAATTTACCTGTAAAAGAAATCCTAACCTAAGTTACAATTAAACCTAACACTAGACTATCAATAAATTAATTAAATAAACTACCTACAATTACCTACAATTAACCTAACACTACACTATCAATAAATTAATTAAATACAATATCTACAAATAAATACAATTAAATAAACTATCTAAAGTACAAAAAATAAAAAGAACTAAGTTACAAAAAATAAAAAAATATTTACAAACATAAGAAAAATATTACAACAATTTTAAACTAATTACACCTACTCTAAGCCCCCTAATAAAATAACAAAGCCCCCCAAAATAAAAAAATGCCCTACCCTATTCTAAATTACTAAAGTTCAAAGCTCTTTTACCTTACCAGCCCTTAAAAGGACCTTTTGTGGGGCATGCCCCAAAGAATTCAGCTCTTTTGCCTGTAAAAAAAAACATACAATACCCCCCCCCAACATTACAACCCACCACCCACATACCCCTAATCTAACCCAAACCCCCCTTAAATAAACCTAACACTAAGCCCCTGAAGATCTTCCTACCTTGTCTTCACCATGCCAGGTATCACCGATCGGAACAGCCAATAGAATGCGAGCTCAATCTGATTGGCTGATGGGATCAGCCAATCGGATTGAACTTGATTCTGATTGGCTGATTCCATCAGCCAATGAGAGTATTCCTACCTTAATTCCGATTGGCTGATAGAATCCTATCAGCCAATCGGAATTTGAGGGACGCCATCTTGGATGACGTCATTTAAAGGAACCGTCATTCGTCGTTCAGTCGTCGACCAGGATGGATGTTCCGCGGTGGAGGTCTTCAGGATGCTGCCGCTTCGCTCTGGATGGATGCCGCTTGGATGAAGACTTCAATCGGATGGAAGACCTCTTCTGGCCCGCTTGGATGAAGACTTCAGTTGATCATGGACCTCTTCAGCCCCCCGCTTGGGCTTGGATTAGGACATCGGAGGAGCTCTTCTGGACCGATCGGTGAACCTTGTATGGTGAAGACAAGGTAGGATGATCTTCAGGGGCTTAGTGTTAGGTTTATTTAAGGGGGGTTTGGGTTAGATTAGGGGTATGTGGGTGGTGGGTTGTAATGTTGGGGGGGGGTATTGTATGTTTTTTTTTACAGGAAAAAGAGCTGAATTTCTTGGGGCATGCCCCGCAAAGGGCCCTGTTCAGGGCTGGTAAGGTAAAAGAGCTTTGAACTTTAGTAATTTTAGAATAGGGTAGGGCATTTTTTTATTTTGGGGGGCTTTGTTATTTTATTAGGGGGCTTAGAGTAGGTGTAATTAGTTTAAAATTGTTGTAACATTTTTCTTATGTTTGTAAATAATTTTTTATTTTTTGTAACTTAGTTCTTTTTTATTTTTTGTACTTTAGCTAGTTTATTTAATTGTATTTCTTTGTAGCAATTGTATTTAATTAAATTATTGATAGTGTAGTGTTAGGTTAATTGTAGGTAATTGTAGGTAGTTTATTTAATTAATTTATTGATAGTCTAGTGTTAGGTTTATTTGTAACTTAGGTTAGGATTTCTTTTACAGGTAAATTTGTAATTATTTTAACTATTTTAGCTATTAAATAGATCTTAACTATTTAATAGCTATTGTACCTGGTTAAAATAAATACAAAGTTACCTGTAAAATAAATATAAATCCTAAAATAGCTATAATATAATTACAATTTATATTGTAGCTATATTAGGATTTATTTTACAGGTAAGTATTTAGCTTTAAATTGGAATAATTTATTTAATAAGAGTTAATTAATTTTGTTAGATTTAAATTATATTTAACTTAGGGGGGTGTTAGTATTAGGGTTTGTAAGCATTGAAAACATGTAACTGAACAGTGTGTTATGGAGCTTTACAATTGTGTGATAAGGACCATCCAGCAAAAATGATATCAGTAGTGATACATTACAGGTAAGCATGTATTTCCTCAGTCCCGCCTTTGAGAGTGCTATAAGTGTAGATGTGACCATGCTGGTTGTACAATAAATCTTATGTGAGTGATGATGTTAAGTGTTACTGGGGCTAAAGCTTCAAGGTGGTGTTTAGAGTTGCAGCAAATCAATAACCTTTTCTAAGAGATAGGATCTTATGAGAGGATAACATTAAAATATAAAACTGTGAGGCAACACTCTAATAACGCTAATTGCTCCTGAGAGCGTTAAATGTGCCCAAACTTTGGAGCGTGTGTAGAGGGGTATATCTAGTGCAGATGGAGAGCCCCTATATAGTGATCACCATAACATAAACAACAGATAACTCAGGTTCGTCACCTAGAAAACAATTTACCTTTTTCTATATATAGTTGACACTGAGAACACATGTCTTTAGTGATCTCTCTCTGCAGATTATGACTTCGGGCTGTATCAGTAATGTAGCTTAAGAATGATCTTTAGCCCTTTTCAAAACATGTGATCACTTGGGCAGCTATATTAGATGAGTGCCATGTTTGCCCCTTGAAAGCGAATAGTAAGTTTGTTGGGGGTATGTTTACCCAGTGGATTATGCGTGGGAGTTCAAGTGCCGCTTGAAGATGGTCCGCAACAAGATGCGATCAGGAAGTGTCCCAACAAGTAGGGTTGTTTGGTATTCTTGAGGGTCTGCAGCATAGTTTAAGATGAGTTCCTTGCAGCTTCCGATCGTGTCTCTGATGTTCCCTGGGATGCTGGATCAGATGAGGTAGTTGCATTCATAACTAGAGGCTCTTGATATTTAAGTGACTGCACATGCAGCAGTGTGCTAGGGAAACGCAGAGCCTCTTGAGGGGTTCTAGCTGGTTCTCTGTCTGCTGGGAGGGTATGTGAAGGAGGGAGCTTCATCTCTATTGCCTGTGTCCTCTGGCTGTTATTGTACGTTGCATCTTGCAAAACATTCTGTTCAGACATTTCTGCTACCATGCACTCAATAAGGTCTCTAGGTAGGGATCTTTGATCTTTGATATGTAGCTATTGATTGAATTTTGGTGCAGATGATTTTGCTGTTGTAGTTCTATAATCGGCGGATTAGAGAGGTTCTTATGCAGAGCTCTCAGAGAATGCGTCATGTCCGGTACGCTGTTCGGATACGCCTCCGTATAACTAAACATTTTATATAAAAATCTCAAGGTGTTAACTGTCCCTTTAATTTTTCCAGTGATTTATTATAACATCTGTAGAGTATTACATGTATGTTCAATTGCTCTTTAAAGGAACAGTCAAGTCCAAAAAAAACTTTCATGATTTAAATAGGGCATGCCATTTTAAACAACTTCCCAATTTACTTTTATCACCAATTTTGCTTTGTTCTCTTGGTATTCTTAGTTGAAAGCTAAAACTAGGAGGTTCATATGCTAATCTCTTAGACCTTGAAGACTGCCTCTAATCTGAATACATTTTGGCCACTAGAGGGCATTAGTTCACATGTTTCATATAGATAACATTGAGCTCATGCACGTAAAGTGACCTAGGACTGAGCACTGATTGGCTAAACTGCATGTCCGTCAAAATAACTGAAATAAGGGGCAGTCAGCAGAAGCTTAGATACAAGATAATTACAGAGGTAAAACATGTATTATTATAACTGTGCTGGTTATGCAAAACTGGGGAATGTGTAATAAAGGGATTATCTTTCTTTTTAAACAACAAAAATTCTGGTGTTGACTGTCCCTTTAAGGTTTATGTTTTTTCTATTTGAAAAAAGCTGATTTCCTTTTCTGAAAGGGAGATGAAATACGTTGGGATTATAACCCCTTAACGACCCTGTATATCACTGGTCTTATAGGAATTGTTTTCTCAATAGCGCTATTTTAGGAAGCCTGCGGGAGGGAGGGTCTAGTAGCAGAAAATCCCTTAATGACTAGCGCCCTACAGGGTTCTTTATGGTCGCTAAAGGGACATTGTACACTAGATTTTTCTTTGCATAAATGTTTTGTAGATGATCCATTCATAGAGCCCATCTGAGAGTGGTTTTGTGAAAATGTTTGTTCCTGTTTGTTTAATCTGTATTTTCCTATGCAAGAGAGGGGGAGGGGGGTGCCTGTTATTCTTGCTTTCCCAGACCCATTCTCTGGGTGTCCCAGCCTAACCTTTCAATAGAGCTAAACTGAGAGCTTGTAAGTATGTTTTTAAAAGGTTTTATAACTGGATGTTTAGATCCATATTCCTCTTTTTATATTAGTGTCTTTTGCAGGCAGTTATATGAAAGTTGGTGTGTCCCTTTAAAGTGACTCTGTGCTCCACACTTTTCTGTCATCCATAGGATAAAACAAAATCTAAACATGTTATACAGCTGTACCAGTTGCAGTTAAAATTAATTTTTTAATGGGTTGTGATGTAACCCCCCCCCCCAGCTATTTCATCCACAAAAATAAGAAATCATTGGAAACACATTAAGGAGAAACCGATTTATAGTACACTGTCCCTTTAACAGTATACTTATTATTTAGTTTGTCCCTTTTTAAGTAATTTAACCCCTGAGTTTCTATAAAGTAAAATGTGCCACCATGTTGTTGTAGATATGAAAGTGTTCTTCTAATCTCACATACCCTGCTGTGGCTAGTGTTACAAAACCTGATAAAAAGTTAATTTAATATTGCTATATTAGACACTGCCATTGTTAGCTCTTTTTATTTTTATACCGTTTCTAAGTATCCTTAGCAGAATAGATTTTATAAGGAAAACCTAAGTTTCAATATAATGGTGTCTATTAAACTATAACTTTAACCCCTTAACTGGTCAATAAGCCCTTTCTCTGGGCCTTTCTCTGCTGCAATCTCGCTAAAATTAGCAAGATCACGCTATTTCTGCTTGCGCCACGAGTGGGGCAGTGCAGAATTAGACTTGCAGAGGTACTGATGCAGAAAGAGACAATCTGTGTCCCTCTCTGCATCGGGCAGCAGTGGTGCCAATCGCTGGTGGTGTGGGAGGCTTAGGAGGGAGGCGGGTGTGCGGCCCATCACTGGAGGGGGGTTGGAAGGGGCGAGACCGCTACACTACAAAAAAAAAATGCTGAGAGCGGCAGGCAGGGGGAAGGAGGGAGGGAGAAGGAGGGAGAAGGGGATCCTATGTTAGAGGGGGGATTAGAGAGTGGGAAATCAATCTGGGAGGGGAAGGTGGAGTGATTGGGGGTTAAATGAGGTGGGGGCAGCTACACTACAGAATTTTTTTTTCTTTTTATTAAAGGGGCAGTAAACTTACAAACTAAAATGAATGAAGCTCACTCCCGCTCTGGTCTAGTAGCAGGAGTGAGTTACATTCATTTTAATGGCGCAACCGGGCACACTGTGACTAGCAGTGTTGCTGCGATGCGCTGTGGAGTGGCGTTCTGGAAAAAGGAGCTTTTACATAAAATTTCTGTGCAATACTTTATTGTATAAATCTGCCGGTAAGCTAATTTTATATAATTGTGCACTATGTACAGAATTATATAACATTAGTTTGTAAGTTTACTACCCCTTTAAATTGAAATACAAAAATGATAGAAAACTGGGTACTAGCAGACAGTTACCAGTACCTAAGATAGTGGAAATGAGTTAGATAGTGGGGAGGGTTACAGAACTTTTTGGAAGGGATCAGGGAGGTGGGAAGGTAGGGGTAATCCTACACTAAAGAAAAAAAATTATCATTAAAAGAAAGGTCTAAAACTGCATACTGGCAGACTGTCTGCCAGTACCTAAGATGGGTTGACCAGTAGGGGTGAGGGAGGGAAGAGAGCTGATTGAGAGGGATCAGGGTGTGGGAAGTGTCAGGTGGGAGGCTAATCTCTACACTAAAGCTAGAATTAACCTTACAAGCTACCTAATTAATCCCTTCACTGCTGGGAATATTTAAATTGTGGTGTGCAGCTGCAATTAATGGCCTTCTAATTACCAAAAAGCAACGCCAAAGCCATATATGTCTGCTAATTCTGAACAAAGGGGAACCCAGAGAAGCTTTTACAACCATTTGTGCCATGATTGCACAAGCTGTTTGTAAATCATTTCAGTGAGAAACCTAAAGTTAGTGAAAAAAGTTAATTATTGTTTTATTTGATCGCATTAGGCAGTGAAATGTTGGCATGAAATATACCAAAATGTGCCTAGATCAAAACCTTGGGTTGTCTACTAAAAAAATATATAGTTTTGATAGGTAAATAAAAAAATTAAAAAAACAAGGCTCTATTTCTGTTTAAATGTAGTGATGGCAAAAATTCTGAAAATGCGCTGGTCATTTGGGGAAGTTTTCATCTGAAATGCCTGGTCCTTAAGGGGTTAAACATATTTCTTTAATTTTTAAACAACTAAGAACAACATATATAATAAAAAATACTTCTATATAGTATTCTCAATCTAATTTGCTTGCAATGCAGCATTATATCTATAATGTAATTACTGTGCAATGTTTCTTTAAAGGGATTTAAAACCCCACATTTTTTTATGGTTCAGACAAAGGATACCATTTCAAAAAAGTGTCCCATGATATTCTGTGTTGAAGAGACACCTAGGTAGGCATCTGGCACACTATATGACAGGAAATAGTGCTGCCCCCTAGTACTCTTGCACCTGGATAACATTCTTGCAAAACTGCTGCCATATAGTGCTCCAGAGATGGGCTAGCTCCTAAGCTTACAGCCCTGTTTTTTAACAAAATATACCAAGAGAATGAAGTAAATCGAATAGAAGCAAGTTAGAAAGTTGTTTTAAATTGCATGCTCAATCTGAATCAAGAAATATTTGTTGGGGGGTTTAATATCCCTTTAATGAAACCACTATCCATTGTTCTAATCAACATGTCCATTAAAAAGGAGCTGAGCCTCCAGGAAGAAAGGACTTATCTCTCCCTTTACACAAAGTCTAATATTTAGCTACAGAAATTTCTATTATGGGTGATGGTTTCAATGAGCAAAAGCAACAATTTAAGTGAATGATCCTAAAGGGGCAACACCCAATACATTTAATACTATGCAGCTGCTATAGCATACCATTAACAATGCATAAAAGGGAGAGAAAAATAGCATACAGTGTCCCTTTAACTGACATCACTAGTCACCTGACAAGATAAAAGGCACCAATAAGCAACTTAAAGGGACATAAAACCCACATTTTTCCTTTCATGATTCAGATAGAGAATGCAATTTTAAGCAACTTTCTAATTTACTTCTATTATCTAATTTGCTTCAATCTCTTGATATTCTTTGCTGAAAAGCATATCTAGATAGGCTCAGTAGCTGCTGATTGGGTGCTGCACATAGATGCCTCGTGTGATTGGCTCACACATGTGCATTGCTATTTCTTAAACAAAGTATATCTAAAGAATGAAGCAAATTAGATAATAGAAGCAAATTGGAATATTGTTTAAAATTGTAATCTCTACCTGAATCATGAAAGAAAATGTTTGTGTTTAGTGTCCCTTTAATATCAAGAAAAAGCTGCAAAAATAAAATACAATAAATAAGTGTCACTGGGTTATATGCCCATTGAAACCTTGAGATGGTAAAATTTGAAAAAACAAAACACCTCTGTCAGCTTCCAAAAATAATTTATTTTTATTTTACATTGCCAAGTTCACTAAACAGCTTTGCATTTGTTTTGCATTGTTTTGCTGAATGCTAAATTTCTGTACATGTTACTGAAGCATTCAATAGATACACAATATTGTGTTTTTAAAAATAAATACAATTTGAAGAGAAAAAAAAAACATCAAATCAAACCTGTAGTCACATGTGCAGTGTAAAAAAAACTCACATTGTTGCTGTGAAAATGTAAAATTTCTATATTATCCCATTTATTGTATTTACTCCAACACAAAGTAAGATATGAGGTATGAAGGTATGTGTGTCTGATTAAAAGAAAACACCAAACAATTAATGTTATGTTATTTTATGTATGTTGAGTGTGTAAATATCCACCATTTTAGTAGTGTAACTGCCCTTAATGGGACATAATACTCATATGCTAAATCACTTGAAACTGATGCAGTATAACTGTAAAAAGCTGACAGGAAAATATCACCTGAGCATCTCTATGTAGTAAAAAAGGAAGATATTTTACTTCATAATTTCTTCAGCTCACAGAGTAAGTGCTGTGTAAACAGTTATACAGATATCCTTCAGTTGCTGTAAAGCTGCAAGTTAATAAAAAAAACAATAGCCAATCAGCATCAGCAGTCCTGAGGTAATGCTTTGCCTTTGCTGTAATCTCATGAGACTTCATAGAACTTACTGTCTTAAACTGAATAGGAAAATAACATGTCTGTGTCTGCACATGAGAGATGTTCACTCCCTTGCAAGTCCTGTGACAGGCACCCTTACTGGCTGCTTAAAGTGTCTTTACAGTGGGGTGTGAATACTTAGGACATTTTGAGGTAAAATATCTTCCTTTTTTACATAGAAATGTTCAGGTGATATTTTCTAGTCAGCTTTTTACAGCTATGATGCATCACTTTCATGTGCTTCAACATTTGGGTATAATGGCCCTTTAAAGGGAACAATAAAGCCAAAAATACTTATATTATTCAAATAGAGCAATTAAAAAAATAAAAAGAAAAAAGCTTTCCGATCCACTGTAATCAAATTGTGTCTCTTCTGTATGACATTTTGAGGTACCAGCTTGTACTAAATGTCTGCAGTTCAATTAATATTTGTATACAAGTTTGTGATTGGCTGATGGCTGTCAAGTGAGACAGGGGACAGAGAAATGAAAAATCTCAGAGCACTATTGTTTTTTTATTTTTTATTATGTACTAGGTGATAAACCTGCCCAGTGGGCAGTCTATGTTTAAAAAATCTAAACCCCCAAGCTAATTTTACTAAAAATATAAAATGTAAAATTACAGAAAAAAATAAACAAAGCTATCCAAAATAAAAAATGTAAACCTAAACTAATAACCCTATAAAAAAAAATCCCCCCCAAATAAAAACACCCCCTAATCTAATACGAAACTACCAATAGCCCTTAAAGGGCCTTTTGTAGGGAATTTCCCTAAGTTAAACAGCTCCTTTTCTTACAAAAATTACCAATTACCCCCTAACAGTAAAACCCCCCACCCAACCAACCCCCCCAAATAAAAAAACCTAACACTAAAAAAAACCTAAACTACCCATTGCTCTTAAAAGGGCATTTAGCTCTTTTACTGCCCTTAAAAGGGCAATCAGCTCTTTTACAGCCCATTAAATCCCTAATCTTAAAAATAAAAAAAATAAAAAATAAATAAAAAAAATCCTAAAACTAAGCCCCAAATAGGTACTCACCGTTCCTGAAGTCCGGCGGAAAAGGTCTTCTTCCAGGCGGCTCCGTCATTTTCTATCTTCATCCTGTGCGAAGGTGGAGTGGAATCAGTCTTCCCCGATGCGCAGATCCGGAGCCGCAGTTCTCAGTGGCGGTCTTCAGCAGCGACGGTCCTCAGCGGCGTGGAGGCTCCTCTTCATGAGATTGTCCGTCACACACTGAAGATTGAATGCAAGGTACCGCATTCAGTTTGGGGTAACTTGCATTCCTATTGGCTTAAATTTTTAAATCAGCCAATAGGATTAGAGCTACTGAAATCCTATTGGCTGTTCAAATCAGCAAATATGATTTCAGTAGCTATAGTAATGCAAGGTACCCCAATAAATATGGGGTACCTTGCATTCAATCTTCAATGTGAGATGGACGATTGCATAAAGAGGAGCCTCCACGCCACTGAAGACCGCCGCTAAGGATCCGTGCATCGGGGAAGCCTTCTCCGCACCTCCGCTCCGCACCGCCTTCGCTACGGATGAAGATAGAAGATGATGGAGCTGCCTGGAAGAAGGCCTTATTTTGTGTTGTTGGCGATTTCAGTGTTTGTTAATACTTCGTGCGGGAGGTTATTTTTTTTGTTATACTTATCTCTTGCGGGCGGTTACGCGTTTTTTCGTTGTTTAGTGCGGGCGGTTGCATGATTTTTTTTGTGTTTTTTTTTTTTTTTTTAAGGCTTCACTTCCATCCAGGTGCAGCTTTGCTGCATCCAGGTGGATTCTTTTCGCTGTGTGCGCAACCAACATTCCTTTGAGGGTGCGTGCACAACTGTCGACACCGACGGATGCGTTACAAACGCGATTATAGTATAGATTGGTTGATTATACAGTTCTACTGTATTTAATAGTGCTTTAAAAGCAAGCAAGCAATTTATTCATATACACTTGTTATAGGCAATTAATAGATATATCTTAATGTGTGTGTGTGTGTTTGTATGTATGTATGTATGTATGTATGTATGTGCATATGTATGTTTGTGTATGTGTGTGTATATATATGTGTGGGTGTGTGTATGTATATATGTAAGTATGTATATGTGTATATATATATATATATATATATATATATATATATATATATAATGTAAGAACAAAGAGAAAACTGGGAGGTACCCAGTGCTTAAGTTTAGATATCACTAGTCTTCAATAATGAAAGATATAAAAAATATAATACATGATGCATAAGATACGTAAAAGTTGATACAGGTGAATTACTTCATAAAATAGGTTGGAGTAAACAAATCACTGGAATAACTAGAAATGTATATATAAGTGTGCCTCTTCTTATAGCATCCAAGTTCTGATGTAAGTGAAAAATATATAGGCTTATGGGATATAAAATTTCAAATATACAGAGTTTGCACAGTGTATACACTGTTAAATGTCCGTGAAAGGCTGGAAAGTTTGTAAACTGCGATTTAGTATGTAACTTAAGCTTCTGAGTAGACAAGAATACAATAGACAGAGAGATCACATGGATCTTCTCTCTAGGTTATCTACTTAAAAGCTAATACCTCAATCTTATGAGGTAAGGCAAGAGCGGAGGTATGTGTTCTTGCGTGTATGCTTTCCTTTAGCATCTAACATCCGTCTGGGTCATGCCTGCACTTTCCCTGGTTGAAAGACTTGCTTGCTTCAGCCTCTCGAATTTCACCAACCCCTCTTCTTTTCTGAAGTCAGATCTGTCACTCAGGGTCAGCCATAGTTATGGAGTAAATATAAGGAGAGAGAAGCACGCAGAAATAGCGTAACTTAATTTGATAGAGATAAAATAGCAAGGTAGATAAAGTACACTTAAAAAAATAACCTCAATGGAATAAGGTAACAATATTGCCTGATAGCTAACGAGTATAGCTGTAGCACTCCATAGGAAACTGAACCGGCCAGTTGCAGTCACCATGACTGTATGTGTGGCAACAAAGGAAGAGTCAATAACGGTAGAACAAAGCGTGTACTCCTAGTAAGGTGATCGTGTACCGGGGTATACGCTTTGTCAAGTCTCCTATGGTGTACTGTATGTTAAAATAAATGTTAATTAAATGTAAACTAAATGTAAAAAATAAATTCACTAAAAAGTTCATTAAAAGATGGAAGGATATGTCCGTTCCTGAAAGAAATTTGTAAACCCACTGGATACGATATGGTAATAGGATGAATTATTATTTACATTTGTTGGAGCTCATGCAAGCTCTATATGATGCGCACACCTACTTTAAACTGTTAGGTAAATAGTATCCCACAATGAAATTAGTTAAAAGAGAAATATTTATTAAAATGTAAAAAACGTCACAAATGCTCACTATACACAATTGTGCAAAGGGATCCAACAGGAAAACAGTCAATTGTCACTGTCCAGAATTAACCTGTTCCCCCGGATGGATACGGATGGAGAGCAGAAGCTTAAGCGCTTACCAACCGCAATTCTCGACCGGTTAGGTATTACTCCACCCTGAGCATAACTGGCACATTTTGACGCAGTGGTGGGAAGAAGTTCCAACATACATTTCGCTGACCAACTTGCAGCTTTGTCAAGGAATAAAGTGTGCATATTTAATCAAGCAAGGGAGTTTGTGAAGACTGGTCGGCCATGATTGTTAAGGTAAATATAGATCCAAAACTGGCAATCTGAACAAACCATTGGCAACTTGATACATAATTAATGATATATGGAAACATTTGTTAAGGGTAAATCGGAAACAATTACATACAATGAATGTACCAAAATAAAACATTACAATATAACTATACATTATTACATATCTAGCAAGACATTATATAAGTGTATATTATCAGTTCGTGAGCATAATAAAATCCAATTAATGTGAAGACATTGCGAAAAATAAATACAAATATATATTGAATACCTGTACCTCAAGATACCTATTATGTAAAGGCTCTCATAAAAAGTGATGGACTTTGAAATCTTTGTTGAGACCATTGGGTATGAAACTATCCATAACATGGATCCATTTCATCTACATTTGGCCCAAGGTGTTCTGAATGTCGGCCCCTCTCCAATTGGGTTCCACCTTTCTAATACCTAGAAACTGTAAATCTGCAACCTTTCTATTGTGCTTGTAATTAAAATGAGAGAGACTTAGTGATTGAGGAAACCTTTCTCAATATTGTATATATGTTCATTTAGTCTGGTTTTTAATAATCTTGAGGTGCGTCCTATATAGACCACACGACCAGCGCAACAAATAGATAACATTCTTGCTGTTGCACGTAATGAAGTGATCAATATCATAACTTTTTTTTGCCATCCTTCAAATAAAATTTATTGGTGACTTTAGGTGTTAATTTCATTTGTTTGCACGCATTGCAATATTGGCACCTCCTAAATCCCTTATGGGAAGAAGGAGCCAATTCTTGCTCATATTGAAGGAGCCAATTCTTGCTCATTTTGTCATCCGGTTTTATGGGATTGTTGGAAAGCTGGAATTTGAGATTAGGGACTTTTCTGAAAATTATTTTTGGGCCATCTCTTAAGAGCCCTGGCAATCCAGAGTCTTGAGAGAGGATACCCCAGTGTTTTTGTATAATTTCCCTCAGATCTCTACTTTGTGTATTATGTTGTAATATAAGCATATTTGCGAAATTATTTTCATGTTTATTATTAAACGATTCTTTGTTTTTGTTTTTAAGAAGTTCCTTCCTGTCTATTTTCGATACTTCTTCAATTCTTTCATCTAATAGGGACTCGGTATAGTTTTTCTCTACAAAACATTTTTCAAAATTTGAGATTGTTCCCGGTATCTATCTACATCTTTACAATTTCTCCTTAGGCGAAGGAACTGTCCTTTTGGTATATAATTAAACCAATGTCTTTGATGGCAACTATCTGTATCAATATAGTTATTCACATCTATGCTTTTGAAATGGTTTTTGTTTTTTAGGATATCATCCTCAATGTATATTTGTAAATCTAAAAATTCCATTTTCACCTTATTATACTTCCAAGTTAGATCCACTTTGAATTCATTCCCTTTAAGATCTTTCATAAAGTCTAGCAATTGTATTTCACTACCTGACCATATCATAAATAGGTAATCTATATAGCGATGGTAGGACAACAGTTATTGCACCCAGGATGATTCATATATATATTTGTTCTCCCAATCTGCCATATACAGATTGGCATAACTGTGCGCAAATATGGTGCCCATCGCTGTACCACCTACCTGGAGATAATAATTATTATCAAACTAAAAATAATTGGTCTCAAGGATAAGTTTGATACCCTCTAAAATGAACTCCAATTGTTTTAAATCTAAAATATCGTCCTTCATCAATATGTTTCTTACTGAAGCTATACCCAGTTCTTTGTCTATAATGGTCTATAAAGAAGAGACATCGCTTGTCATCGCATTCTATGTGTTCCAAGACATTTAAAATACTGATTGTATCTTTTAGATATGACTTCATATTTTTAACATATGTTTGTAGGAATTGGTCAATATAAAAAGAGAGATTACTAGTAAGGGAGTTTACACCCAACACGATAGGGCAGTCGGGTGGATTGTGTAGATCCTTATGAATCTTTGGTAGCACATAGAATGTGGGTGTCCTTGGAAATTTAACATTAAGGAAAGAATATTCTTTTTTGTTTAGAATATCATTTTTAAACCCTCTTTCAGATATTTATCTAATCGATTTCTAAATTTCATGATAGGATTAGAAGTTAGCTTAATATAAGTATTAGAGTCATTTAACTGTCTGTAGCACTCTGTGTCATATTCAGCTAGATTACGAGTTTTGCATTCTGAGTATAATGCTGCTTTTTCCCTACCGCTGTTATTGCAAGTCTTTTAGGTATAGATGTACCGCACACTTTTTTGGCCGTCACGCAACATCAGTACTGCACTTTTTAAAAAGTCCTTTTTCAATGGGACTTCCATAGCTCCAGTATTACGAGTTTTGCCTTGGAGGCCAAATAGTAAGCGGTACACCCTATACCGACAAGATTCGTACCGCCATCTAAAGTCACTAGTTATGAGTTTTACGTTACAAAGCTGTAACATAAAACTCATAACTAAACTGTCACAAAGTACACTAACACCCACAAACTACCTATTAACCCCTAAACCGAGGCCCTCCCGCATCGCAAAGACTAAAATAAAATTATTAACCCCTAATCTGCCACTCCAGACATCACTGCCACTTAAAAATGTATTAACCCCTATTCCGCCGCTCCCCGACATCGTCGCCACTAGAATAAAATTATTAACCCCTAAACCGCAGCACTCCCGCATCAAAAACACTGTTTAAATATAATTAACCCCTAATCTGCCGTCCGCCCACTCCGCCGCTATAATAAACCTATTAACCCCGAAACCTAACCCTAACACCCCCTAACTTAAATATAAGTAAAATAAATCTAAATAAAACCTACTATTAATAACTAAACAATTTCTATTTAAAACTAAATACTTACCTATAAAATAAAACCTAAGCTAGCTACAATATAACTAATCGTTACATTGTAGCTAGCTTAGGTTTCATTTTTATTTCACAACTAAGTTTGTATTTATTTTAACTAGGTAGACTAGTTAGTAAATAGTTATTAACTATTTACTAACTATCTAGTTAAATAAATACAAAGTTACCTGTAAAATAAAACCTAACCTGCCTCACACTAACACCTAACATCACAATAAAATTAAATAAATTAAATTAACAAAATACATTTAACTAAATTACAAAGAATAATAAACACTAAATTACACAAAATAAAAAAGAAATTATCAAAAATAAAAATGAATTACTCCTAATCTAATAGCCCTATCAAAAGAAAAAAGCCCCCCAAAATAATAAAACCCCTAGCCTAAACTAAACTGCCAATAGCCCTTAAAAGGGCCTTTTGCGGGGCATTTCCCCAAAGAAATCAGCTCTTTTACCTGTAAAAAAAAAAATACAAACAACCCCCCCAATAGTAAAACCAACCACCCACACAATCAACCCCCCAAATAAAATCCTATCTAAATAAACCTAAGCCCCCCATTGCCCTGAAAAGGGCATTTGGATGGGCATTGCCCTTAAAAGGGTATATAGCTCTTTTAAATTGCCCAAAACCCTAAGCTAAAAATAAAACGCACTCAATAAACTCTTAAAAAAACTTAACACTAACCCCCGAAGATCCACTTACAGTTTTTGAAGACTGGACATCCATCCTCATCCAGCCAGCGAAGTCTTCATCCAAGTTGCAAGAAGTCCTCAACAAAGCCGGGAGAAGTCTTCATCCAAGCGGCAAGAAGTCCTCAGCGAAGCCGGGAGAAGTCTTCATCCAGACGGCATCTTCTATTTTCATCCTTCCGGCATGGAGTGGGTCCATCTTCAAGACATCCGGCGCAGAACATCATCTTCATACGGTCCCAGCCGTACACTGAAGGTTCCCTTTAAGGGACGTCATCCAAGATGATGTCCCTTGAATTCCGAGTGGCTAATTCTATCAGCCAATAGGAATTAAAGGTTAAAAAACCCTATTGGCTGATGCAATCAGCCAAAAGGATTGAGCTTTAATCCTATTGGCTGATCCAATAAGCCAATAGGATTGAGCTCGGATTCTATTGGCTGATTGGAACAGCCAATAGAATGCGAGCTCAATCCCATTAGTGTGAGGCAGGTTAAGTTTTATTTTGCAGGTAACTTTGTTTTTATTTTAACTAGGTAGCTAGTAAATAGTTAATAACTATTTAATAACTGGTCTACCTAGTTAAAATAAATACGAACTTAGCTGTGAAATAAAAATAAAACCTAAGCTAGCTACATTGTAACTATTAGTTATATTATAGCTAGATAAGCGTTTATTTTACAGGTAAGTATTTAGTTTTAAATAGTAATTATTTAGTTATTAATAGTAGGTTTTATTTAGAATTATTTTAATTATGTTAAAGTTAGGGGTGTTAGGGTTAGCGTTACGTTAGGGTTAGGTTTAGGGGTTGATATATTTATTTAGTGTTAGTGATGTGGGAGGCCAGAGGCTTAGGGGTTAATAACTTTAGTATAGTGGTGGCGGCGACATTGGGGGCAGCAGATTAGGGGTTAATAAATTTATATAGGTGGCGTCGACATTGGGGGTGGCAAATTATGGGTTAATAAAATTATGTAGGTGGCGGCGGCGTTGGGGTGGCAGATTAGGGGTTAATAAATTTATGTAGGTGGCGGCGACATTTGTGGCAGCAGATTAGGGGTTAATACATTTATGTAGGTGGCGGTGACGGGGTGGCAGACTAGGGGTTAATAAGTGTAATCTAGGTGTCAGCAATGTCAGGGGCAGCAGATTAGGGGTGTTTAGACTCGTGGTCTATGTTAGGGTGTTTAAACATACATTTTCTTTCCCCATAGACATCAATTGCAGGTGTTCGGCTTTTTTTTAGCTGGTACTCCCCATTGATGTCTATGAGGAAATCGTGCACGAGCATGTCAAAGCAGCTCAACGCAGCCATATCACCTGCAAATGCCGGGTTTTTGCAAACCTGTAATAGCAGCACTATTAAAGGTGAGCGGTGGAAACAACTTGCAATCCAGCACAATATTAATTGGCCCCTATGGAAATGTTTTTAGAATTAGTACATAGGGACATTAATAATTTGAAAGTAAAATATAATTCTGTCTATCAAAAAATGAACAATTAGCACTTCTTCAACTCAAAAATAGTAAGGAAATCATCATTGAACCAGCCGATAAGGGCAGAGGCACTAGATACCGGGAACAATCTCAAATTTTGAAAAAACGTTTTGTAGAGAAAAACTATCCCGAGTCGCTATTAGATGAAAGAATTGAAGAAGTCTCGAAAATAGACAGGAAGGAACTACTTAAATACAAAAACAAAGAATCGTTTAATAATAAACATGAAAATAATTTAGCAAATATGCTTTTATTCCAACATAATACACAAAGTAGAGATCTGAGGGACATTATACAAAAACATTGGGTTATCCTCTCTCTCGAGACTCTGGATTACCAGGGCTCTTAAGAGATGGCCGAAATATAGTTTTCAGTAAAGTCCCTAATCTCAAATTCCAGCTTTTCAACAATCCCATAAAACCGGATGACAAAATGAGCAAGAATTGGCTCCTTCCTTCCCATAAGGGATTTAGAAGGTGCCAATATTGCAATGCGTGCAAACAAATGAAATCAGCACCTAAAGTCACCAATAAATTTTATTTGAAGGATGGCAAAAAAGCTATGATATTGATCAGTTCATTACGTGCAACAGCAAGAATGTTATCTATTTGTCGTGTTGGTCGTGTGACCTAATCTATATAGGACGCACCTCAAGATTATTAAAAACCAGACTTAATGAACATATATACAATATTGAGAAAGGTGTCCTCAATCACTCAGCCTCTGCTCATTTTAATTACAAGCACAAGAGAAAGGTTGCAGAATTACAGTTTCTAGGTATTAGAAAGGTGGAACCCAATTGGAGAGGGGGCGACATTCAGAACACCTTGGGCCGAATGGAGATGAAATGGATCCATGTTATGGATAGTTTCATACCCAATGGTCTCAACAAAGATTTCAAAGTCCATCACTTTTTATGAGAGCCTTTACATAATAGATATCTTCTGTATAGAGGTACAGGTATTCAATATATATTTGTATTTATTTTTCGCAATGTCTTCACATTAATTGGATTTTATTATGCACACAAACTGATAATATACACTTATATAATGTCTTGCTAGATATGTAATAATGTATAGTTATATCTTAATGTTTTATTTTGGTACATTCATTGTATGTAATTGTTTCCGATTTACCCTTAACAAATGTTTCCATGTATCATTAATTATGTATCAAGTTGCCAATGGTTTGTTCAGATTGCCAGTTTTGGACCTATATTTACTTTAACAATCATGGCCGACAAGTCTTCACAAATTTCCTGGTTTGAATAAAATATGCTGTATAAAGGACGATTTTGATATGCGCACTTTATTCCTTGACAAAGCTGCAAGTTGGTCATCAAAACGTACTTTGTAACTTCTTCCCACCACTGCATCAAAATGTGCCAGTTACGCTCAGGGCGGAGTAATACCTAACCGTTTGAGGATTGCGGTTGGTAAATGGTTAAAGTGAATGTAAATTTTGATGCTAAAGTGCCCGTTTTTTAAAAATTTGATTAAAAACAGGGGCACTTCAATTCATCAAAATTTACATTTCACTCGTGTTGTGAAAAAATACTTACCTTTAAACTTGACAGCTGCTCCAGCTTCCCCGGTCATTGCAAGCCATTTCTGACATCAGAAATGATGGATCGGTCATCCTCCAATCACGGTTTCCCACCGGGGGGAATCAGTGTCTGATTCAACGCCGTGATTGGAGGAAGCCGGATTCCTCATTTTAGACCCAGGAAGAAGCTTTGCAATGGTTGGAGTAAGCTGGATTAAGGTCAGGTGCTGACTGAAACGTCGTTTTTGTTTTATGTGATGTCTCTAATAAAAGGATATTGAAGTTTACCTATTGGTGGTGATACTTTTTACTCACTATTTGTATTCGGGCTATGTGCAAGGACCACTGAGGCGTGCACCTGGTGATTGCAGTAAGTGCTGGGCCAACCCCTTTCCTGTAACTCTGGACAATGACATTTGACTCTTTTCTGTTGGATCCCTTTGCACAATTGTCTATACTGAGCATTTGTGAAGTTTTTAACATTTTAATAAATATTTCTCTTAACTAATTTCATTGTAGGATACTATTTACCTACCAGTTTAAAGTAGGTGTGCGCATCATATAGAGCTTGCATGAGCTCCAACAAATGTGAGTAATCATTTGTCCCCTATTAACATATTGTATCCAGTGGGTTTACAGAGTTACACTATTTTTTGTTTACTTTTATTTCATTAGAGGACGAGCTGAAGATTCAAGTCCCAAGGAAATTTCTTCCAGGAACGGACATATCCTTCCATCTTAGTGAATTTATTTTTCACATTTATTTATATATATATGAAAAACGAAGAATACTGGGGTATACTATTGCGCCAGGTATTAACCTAAATATATTCACTATAAGTACATTTTTCAGCAGTTTCATGAACTATATTAGTAGAACCGAGTAGGATTTGAAAATATCCCAGATAAAAGTCCATGTAGAATACTTGATCAATTAAATATGCACTGTCTTTGTGTTGATGATATAGATGATATGTCCCCCGTAGTGCTCCCTTATTGTATTCTACTTACAGGATACTACCTCAATCTGATGAGGTAAAGGAAGAGCGGTGTGTGGTTTATACGGTCTTCACGGATAGTGATATTCTTTCCATCAAATGGAGTTCTTCCACTGTGTTCACATTGACTCAGTCTTGTATTTAATAGGATCAGTACAGTCAGGATTCCACTCCCCACACACCGACGCAGATGGTCATATAAATAGGGGCAAGACAAGAGGGCACATATATAGTGTGATAACGTTTATTCAAAAGTAAGATAATAAGAGGTTTAAATATGCACTTACAATTTAAAACCTCAATGACAAATGAGATAAAGATATAACATATTGAGACGAAATAGATGCCTCAATCACAATGGTAAACGAAGAGAGGAAATTACATTTTTATAGATATGCATTATTATTTTTTAATCATAGCATCAGTTTTAGGAAACAATTTCGTCAGCATTATGATTATTTTTATTTTGTTTTTTCAAAGATTATATATAGCCATTTAATATCTATTAGATTTAACATCTAAATTTTATCATCGAATACACCATCACAATCGATATTTAACTAATAGGATATCCCAAAGAGCAAACATTTGCAGGCACGCTACTATAGAATGGTCATCACTCGTCACTACTGTGACGTGGATGTGAGGGCATGTACACCATCTCCTATCACAACACGAGAATCTGGGCAATCTCTTAGTCCCGCTCCATTGCAGCTTAAAAGTCATTGGCTAAGAGAGATCAGGCCCCTTGTGTGACATTTTAGAAGGAGTGTTTTCTTCGATAAAGGTAAGACGAGTCCACGGATTCATCCTTTACTTGTGGGATATTATCCTCCTGCTAATAGGAAGTGGCAAAGAGCACCACAGCAGAGCTGTCTATATAGCTCCTCCCTTAGCTCCACCCCCCAGTCATTCTCTTTGCCTACTCTAATTACTAGGAAGGTTAAAGTGGAAGAGGTGATAAAATATTAGTTTTTAATTTCTTCAAGCAAGGGTTTGTTATTTTAAATGGTACCGGTGTGTACTATTTACTCTCAGGCAGCAGATGGATGAAGACTGCTGCCTGGAGGATGATGATCTTAGCATTTGTAACTAAGATCCAGTGCTGTCCCACAGAGGCTGAGGAGTACAGGAAACTTCAGTGTGAGGAACGTTTTCATGCTATGCAGCAGTGAGGTATGTTCAGTCATATTTTTCTGGAGAGACTGTGTATTTCAGAAAGGCTGACATTATACCCAGGAGGGTAAGGGTAAGCAGTAATCCTAGAGCTAATAAGAAGGGCATTACTAAGCTTGCAAAAGGGGCCAATTACAAATATGGTTATCACTAAGTTGTAAATGTTTGTGGGCAAACGTTTTTATGATCTGGGAGTGCTTTAACGTTTTGTTCTCTGCGGCTGACTGCTTGGAGATTGAACGCTTGATCTTATCCAAGCGGGGTTTATAGATACCTTGATTCAGGCTTGAAAGCCTGTCACCAGGAACATTTATCATAAGATATGGCGTAAATATCTTTATTGGTGCAAAACCAAAGGCTACTCATGGAGTAAGATCAGGATTCCTAGGATTTTGTCCTTTCTCCAAGAAGGATTGGAGAAGGGGCTATCAGCTAGTTCCTTAAAGGGACAGATATCTGCTTTATCAATTCTACTGCACAAACGTCTGGCAGATGTTCCAGATGTTCAGTCGTTCTGTCAGGCTTTAGTTAGAATCAAGCCTGTGTTTAAACCTGTTGCTCCGCCATGGAGTTTGAATTTTGTTCTTAAAGTTCTTCAAAGGGTTCCGTTTGAACCTATGCATTCCATAGATATTAAGCTTCTATCTTGGAAAGTTCTGTTTTTAGTTGCTATCTCTTCGGCTCGAAGAATTTCTGAACTATCTGTATTGCAATCTGACTCGCCTTATCTTGTTTTCCATGCTGATAAGGTGGTTTTGCGTACCAAACCTGGATTCCTTCCTAAGGTTGTTACTAATAAGAATATTAATAAGGAAATTGTTGTTCCTTCTCTGTGTCCTAATCCTTCCTCTAAGAAGGAGCGTCTATTGCACAACTTGGACGTGGTTCGTACTTTAAAGTTTTACTTGCAAGCGACCAAAGATTTCCGTCAAACATCTTCTTGGTTTGTTGTCTATTCTGGAAAATGTAGAGGTCAAAAAGCTATGGCTACCTCTCTTGCCTTTTGGCTGAAAAGCATCATCCGTTTGGCATACGAGACTGCTGGACAGCAGCCTCCTGAAAGAATTACAGCTCACTCTACTAGAGCGGTGGCTTCCACATGGGCTTTTAAAAAAGGATGCTTCTGTTGAACAGATTTGTAAGGCTGCGACTTGGTCTTCACTTCAAACCTTTTCCAAATTTTATAAATTTGATACCTTTTGCTTCTTCTGAGGCTATTTTTGGGAAAAAAGTTTTTCAAGCAGTGGTGCCTTCTGTTTAACCATCTGTCTTGTCCCTCCAATTCATCCGTGTCCTGTAGCTTTGGTATTGTATCCCACAAGTAAAGGATGAATCCGTGGACTCGTCTTACCTTTATAGAAGAAAAGTAAATTTATGCTTACCTGATAAATTAATTTCTTCTATGGTAAGACGAGCCCACGGCCTGCCCTGTCATTTTAAGACAGATTATATTTTTTTGATTTAAACTTCAGTCACCTCTGCACCTTGTAGTTTCTCCTTTTTCTTCCTGTATCTTCGGTTGAATGACTGGGGGTGGAGCTAAGGGAGGAGCTATATAGACAGCTCTGCAGTGGTGCTCTTTGCCACTTCCTGTTAGCAGAGGATAATATCCCACAAGTAAAGGATGAATCCGTGGACTTGTCTTACCATAGAAGAAATTAATTTATCAGGTAAGCATAAATTATAGTTCATGAAACTGCTGAAAAAAATACTTATAGTGATTATATTTAGGTTAATATCTGGCACAATAGTATACCCCAGTATTCTTCGTTTTTCATTTTACTACCTTAGGGATATTCTGGGAAAAGATATCCTGCCCTTCTGGGAGTTATACATATAGCAGCCGGTATTCCCTACCTTTATTCTATGCAATTGTGAGCCTGTGTGTATATACATTTGTTTAACATCTATTCCACCTATACATACATATATACATATACATATATTTCATTATTAATTTTACATATATGCGTGTATATACACCAGAATTGCCTATCAGGTATACTCTTATATTTACACCACATATATATTTCAAAGGTAGTGCGCTTCCTTTGATAAGCTTACACCCACACTAGTTGTAGGTGTATTCTACTTTGTAAAATAAAAAAAAACACACACATATATATATATATATATATATATATATATATATATATATATATATATATATATATATATATATATATATATATATATATCTTTAGGTTAATAAGCAGTCACCAAACTGTTCAGGTAGGCACCAGGGTGCAAAAATAGGAATAATAGACTAGCAATAAATAAGCACTCTCTGGTTTTGTAAAACAAATAGTATGTTTAACACGCTAGTTAAATATACTATTTGTTTTACAAAACCAGAGAGTGCTTATTTATTGCTAGTATATATATATATATATACAGTTGTGCTCATAAGTTTACATACCCTGGCAGAATTTATGATTTCTTGGCCATTTTTCAGAGAATATGAATGATAACACAAAAACTTTTCTTTCACTCATGGTTAGTGTTTGGCTGAAGCCATTTATTATAAATCAACTGTGTTTACTCTTTTTAAATCATAATGACAACAGAAACTACCCAAATGACCTAGATCAAAAGTTTACATACCCTGGGGATTTTGGCCTGATAACATGCACACAAGTTGACACAAAGGGGTTTGAATGGCTATTAAATGTAACCATCCTCACCTGTGATCTGTTTGCTTATAATTAGTGTGTGTGTATAAAAGGCAGACCCTTGCATCTTTCAACCAGTGCTGCACTGACATTTCTGGATTCTGAGTCATGGGGAAAGAAAAAGAATTGTCAAAGGATCTGTGGGAAAGAGGTAGTTGAACTGTATAAAACAGGAAAGGGATATAAAAAGATATCCAAGGAAATGAGAATGCAAATCAGCAGTGTTCAAACTCTAATCAAGAAGTTGAAAATGAGGGGTTCTGTTTGATAAAATACTGCATTCATCTCGACATCAATTCTGACCAAACTTCCTGTGCCTTTGTAGCTCACACATCCTCAAAACATCAGCGATCCACCTCTGTGCTTTACAGTAGGAATGGTGTACCTTTCATCATAGGCCTGTTGACTCCTCTCCAAATGTAGCGTTTATGGTTGTAGCCAAAAAGCTAAATTTTGGTCTCATCACTCCAAATGACTTTGTGCCAGAAGCGTCTGCTTAAATAGACATCAAAGGCTTCTCAAGAAAAAATGCATCAGTACTTGCACATTAGTAACCGAAGATCTGCGCCGCATCCAACTCTCCTTTCTGCCAGGGGTCCCGGTTCGTTCTTAACACTCCACAGGTTCACTCGAGCCCAAACTACCGACCTCTTCTGAGGGCAGACACAGGGGAAATCCGGAAAAAGCACCAAACAGGAAAAGAACACCTGTGTAGTCAGATTGTAAGCAAGCAATAGCAAACAATACACAGTCACTGAGCAACGCGTTTCAAAGTCTTTATCAAGCTCAGTCAGTGAGTTCATGACATCGGCCTTTTATACCCTGGAACAATTATTTTGAATCCTTAAAGGGATAGTCACTTGTTCATTGTTTTATCGTTAGTGTCAAAAATATCACTTCGTTCAAAAGGAGTTTCATCAACCTAACACACGTATAAGCAATGATAGCGAACTTATATACTTATACCTCTCTAAAGCTTCATAGATGTGAGTATAACAGAGCACATTACAAGAGACCTAAACCTAAAATCTTCATACAGAAAAAACTAACACTTATTATACAACTTATTATCAAACGATTCAAATACATTTCATACTTAAAAATATACAAACATGTAAACATACAAAATAAAAAGTATTTAAAATAATTAAATATTAAAAACATATAGGCAGCGTACTCCAAATTAACATTGCTTTTTAAAACTTTTTATACTACTAAAAACCTATAAAAGGTATCTATAAAGGTATTTAAAACACCAATTGATTGCATAGCATATTAGAATAATCAAAAGAAAATAAAACAAAAGAAAATAAAACATAAAAGAGCACATTACTAGAAACAATATCTTCAGATTTAAAAATAAATTCCAAACAAATTTGAAACCCCCATTTAATTTAAAGTTCCATTTCATGCCCATAAAGATCAGAAAAATATGTCAAATTATATATTCATGAGCTTGAATCCATCATTTGAGTTTAAGACACACATTAAAAAATAAAAATCAAAATTAGATGCACACAAGTTACCCAATTCATAAATACCTACTCTCACATAACTTCATATACCAGCTGAATCAATTCATAAAACCACTTAACTAGTTCATAAAAACACCTAAATCAAAATCCAAATTCAATCCATTGGGGTGCAGTGTCTTAAGATCAAAGATCCATTTAGCTTCTAACCTTAAAAGCTCATTTCTAAGGTCACCCCCTCTCCAACCAGGACGTACTTTATCTATA